>NW_020897760.1:3174934-3219916 GCF_003984885.1 Neopelma chrysocephalum
GGGCGGGCGGGGGGCGGCGGGTGCGGCCCGCGGGGCTGCCGAGCGCTCGGGGCCGGGGCGCGGCCGTGCCCCGGCGCTGTCTGAGCGGGGCCGCTCCCGCAGGCGCGGCCGCCCGGCCCGGCGAGCTCTGGGACGTGGTGGTGCTGACGGCGGCGGACGCGGCGCAGGCGGGCGCGTTCCGGGAGCAGCTGGCGGAGAAGCTGCGCCGGGGGGAGCTGCCGAGGGGCGTCCGGTACCACGTGTGCCCCGACCCGCCGGGGCCCAGGATCGGTGCGTGCGGCTGGCCCGGGGCCGGGGCCGGGGCCGCGGGGGGCGAGGGCTCCGAGCGCCGGCCGCGCCGGTCCTCATCTCCCCGCGGCTCCGCCTCGCGGGGGGGGGCGGGCGGGGCAGGGGATCGGGTCCGGGAAGAGCTCGGGGGGCCCGGGCAGGGCTCGGGAGGTCCGGGCAGGGTTCGGTGCGGCCGTAACGGGCAGGAGGGGCCGTGGCAGGAGCCAACCTGGGGCTCCATCGTGGTGCTTCTGAATGGGCGTGTTGGTGATACAGTACAGCTCCTCAAAATGTGTCCGATGAATACAGAATAGCACTGGCTCATGTGTTTTAGGACTTCATACTTAATCTGATTGCTTAAACAGTTTGATTATATTTTAATATATTACCCAGTGGGCAGCAAAACTGTAGAAGAAACTAGCCTGACTGCTGGTAATACCATCCTGTAATTCTTAATTCCTGTTCCCTTTGATCTACAAAGTAACTAATATCAGTATTATTTGCAGTGTAGAGTAATAGGCAGAGATTAATTCTTGGAAATCTGGCAGCTTTAACTTGTAAGAGCGTAAAAAATATCCCAAACCATTTCCTCGTATCGCAAACCTTCCTTATTTCCTTATTGTAAATGTCAGAAGTACTTCTGAACGCTGCCTTGAAACTACTAGTGAGCTTTTGTGTGACCTGTTTCCTACAGGAGCTGGTTTTTACGGCTGGGTTATGTCCTGTTCAATTGTTTAAATGTTTCAAATGTTTGGCCTGTGCAGAAGTGACTGGGAGAGAAAAACAGAGTTTTCCCAAGAGCTGTCTGCTCAGAATGCTCTGCCCTGGGAGAGCACAGGCTTCCAGGGGAACTGTCCATCAGCTTCTGTGCGTGATCTTATCAACCACAATAGGGTAGAAAGACTGTCCCATCGGTGCTGGTGTGGGAGGTTTATTCAGCTGGACACCAGTACACCTCACCTGTCAGCGCAGGTGTTATTGAAGCTCTTCTCACAGATACTAAAATACTTCTTCTTTAGGAAATGGTGGATCAACTCTTCATGTTCTTCAGTACTTGGAAGATCTGTATGGTGACCAGTGGGCTTCGTTCACTGTGCTGCTAATCCATTCTGGTAAATTCAGTTTCACATTTCTTACTCTAAAACTGTACCCTTTTTTTTTCCCTTCCTTAAATGATATGATGACAGAGGAGTCCGAGTTCCCTCAGAAAAGTCACCCCAATGTGTGTGATCATCTGAAATTAGGTTGGTGCTTAGGAGATGTTACTGTCACTTCAGCATTTTTTCTCAGCACTCAAGTTGTTCAATCAAACGGTGAGAAAGAGATGTATTTCAGAGTGTGATTTAAGTTCCTGCCTTGAAATACCCGTTTAAGGAATATGGCCCACTCGGGGGGGGGTGACCTCAGGCTCCTTATACCTTTGGGCAGGCTGAGTACTTGCCTTCTTATCCAGTTAGTCAGGACACTTCCAGAAATGGAAGAACATCAGTTCTGTAGAGGAGAAAGAAACCAGGTGATAAGTTTCCTGACCAAACTTCTGCTTGTTTGACTCATCTGGACTAAAATTCCCATCAGAAGTGTTGGGGTCCTCCTCTTTTCCAAGCAAAAAGTGAGTGTCATTTGCTTTCAACACTTCAGCAACAGGCAGCTCTGAAACAAACTAAAGATAACAAAATCAACCACAATTTTAATATGAGCTATTTAAGGCAGGCTGGGTTTTGGACATAAGGCCATATCTGCTTTGGGAAATGTTTGAAGAAGAATGATTGATTTCTTCACATCTATCATTTTTTAAGGAATACTTGATATGTGACCAAGCGGAGGGGTTTTTAATGCCTATGTGTACCTGTGAAATAGCTGCATAGGTTTAGTTTTTTGCTTACTTGCATACAGTGTCTCTGTGTAACTAAAATTCTCTTCCAGGTGGTTACAGCCAGCGTTTGCCAAGCGCAAGCGCCCTGGGGAAGATCTTCACAGCCCTGCCATTCGGCGATCCCATTTACCAGATGCTGGAGCTGAAGCTGGCCATGTACATCGACTTCCCCCGTCACATGAAACCAGGAATCCTCGTCACGTGTTCGGATGACATAGAGCTGTACAGCACTGAAGTGACAGAAACCATTGCGTTAGATAAACCTGGGTTTACTGCATTGGCTCACCCCTCAGATTTGGCAGTCGGGACCACTCATGGGGTTTTTGTCTTAGATCAGTCCAGTTTTTCAGGAAAAGGAGGACTGGAATATGCATCTTGCCATCGTTTCCTGCACAAGCCTGACGTGGGGATGATGCGGCAGAGTGGTGCAGTGTGTGTGAGGGGGCATTGCTCCCCTGGGAACCATGGTGACTCAGGAATGGCCTCGGAGTGTGTGTACACAGACAGCATATTCTACATGGATCACCTCACTGCAAAGCAGCTACTGATGTTCTATAAGCAGGTGGGCACACTCTGCCATGAAATAGATGCATATGGTGACTTCCTCCAGGCCCTGGGACCCGGAGCCACTCCAGATTATACCAAAAACACGAGTAATGTCACCAAGGAGGACTTGGGGTTGGTGGAAGTGCGGCAGCTGTTATACTCCCTCCTGCGAGGAACTGCCCTCAATGTCATAGTCCTCAACAACTCCCAGTTCTACCACATTGGAACTACTCAGGAGTATTTGTTTCATTTTACTGCTGAGAGCAAACTGAGATTTGAGCTTGACTTGCTGCCTGTGGCTTTTAGCATCTTTCCTGACACAGCCAAGACCTCAGATCAGTCAAGCATCATCCAGAGCATCCTTGAGCCCAGATGTGTGATAGGGCCTGGGTCTGTCATTGAATACTCCAGAATTGGGCCTGAGGTCTCGGTAGGGAAGAGCAGCATTGTTAGTGGGTCCTGCATAAGTTTCAGTGTAGACATACCCTCACACTGCTTCCTGAGTTCAGTAACTGTGAAAATTAATGATCAAGTTGAGTATGTCACCATGGTGTTTGGTGTAGGAGACGACTTGAAGAAGACTGTGAAATTGCTGTCAGATATACGCTCACTCCAGTTTTTTGGAGCCAGCTTAGCAAAATGCCTGGACCTCTGGAGTGTAGAGGCTTCGGACCAGCTCTTCTCCAGTGGGAACACACGTCTGGGGCTGTGGACTGCGAGGATTTTCCCTGTTTGTTCTACTCTAAGTGAATCTGTTAGGATGTCGCTGAAGATGTTGAATTCTGTGCAGCACACGTCACCTTTCAAACTGAGTGGCTTTCGGCTCTTGTCTGTTGAAGAAATGCTCACCTACAAAGATGTAGAAGACATGCTGAAGTTTAGGAAGCAAATTTATGATGAAGTCTGTCTACAAAGACAAAAAGAGAAGTCTGATTGTAGAATGACCTGTACTTGAACAAATCTGTTTTCATTTGTGGGTGATTGATTACTTCACAGCTTATAAGAATCCTGAGGAAAAAGTACACAGATCTTTTCTCTGATCTCATTGAAGTAATAATAAAGAAATTACATTAACGGTGGTGTTGTAGCATAACGTTAATAATGCAGCAAATGCAGATAAACTGTTCTTTTGATGAAAGTAATGAAATATTTCAGATCTGAAAGCACTAATTGGTGACTTTCGTGGAATACATGTTATTATGTCTTGTAGTTTTTGTCAGTAAGAATATGATACAGAAAAAATTAATTAGAAATTTGACTGAAAGGTGCTTTAAAAGCTTTTAAAGGGTAGAATATTAACTCCAGCAAAATGGAACAATACAACAATAACTTATGTTTCTCTCTTTTCATGCTGCCTTTTTGCAATACAATTCCAATTAGGTAGAGGTAAAAATTATTAAAAATGCTTTTAATTCAAGACATCTTGTCTTAAGTATTAATATTTTTTTCTCTTTTATTTTGTAATTTTTTTTTATCTTTTCCTGTTTTTCATCAGAGGAAAAAGATTGGCATGAGAGATCATTCTCTCTCTACTGACTCATATTACTGGGTCAGCACCTGTCATCAAGAAATACTGATTTATTTTTTTTACTGGTAGTTGTTTGGATGCTGGCAGTGGGGTTGGACAGCTGCCAGCTTTTTGTTACCCACAGATTGACTGATGTGTGCCACATGAAAACCTGCGTTTTGTGTTTCTCTAGACTGAACTGTGAGAGGCCTTGGAGTGAGGGTTGACCCTCCTGCAGGGCGGTGGAGCAGGGTTCACATTTGTGAGCATTGTGTCCTCAGAGAAACACAGTGTCTGTTCCCTCTTCCACTTCTCCACTCTCTGCTAATAAAGGTAATAATAAAGTCCTTTTGTTTCTAGTTTAGGTGCCCAAGATCCAGCTCTAAACAGATAAATCTACTATTTTTAAAAATATGCTGTGCAGTATAAGTGTGATTTGACTGCAAACATGATGCATCTTTTTCTCTTGCATTTATCTGTGAGTTTTCATATTTTATTTAATGTTTCATGATGACAGTGTTTATGTCCCTGCTGACTGAATTCCCAATTGCCATCTACAAGGCAGCAGTGTTAACATCTCCTGAGTATTACCCACCCTGCTTTAACCTGCACCAGGTTTCTTCCATGTTGATAAAGAAGCCTCCCAAGAGATACAGTATTTTTCCTGAGGATTTCTTCTGGGCAAGAAGCTAGATGGGCAAAGGAGCTAGATGTGGAGGTTGGGAACTGCTGGGGTTGACTTCAAAGAAATAAGGAGAACTTCTGAGCAAACAGAGGTTCTAAAAGTCATTATGAAATATGGAAACAATGGAAACAGCAGTAGGCTTGGGAACACTCGGGTCTAAGATAAATGCAAAAAGTCACAAAGTAAAAATAGTCATATAGCATGGAATTGCATGTCATCTGTTTGCATGATCTATTCATCTGTTGTTACACAAAACATTTTAGGAGAAACAAATGTTTGACGCAGGCATTGCACCTTGAGTTGGAGAACAAACTTTGCTCTGCACAGGCTTCCCTGAGGGTTGTGCTGTGCTGCCAGGAGAGCTCTCTGGGTTTTCAGTAACAGCAAAATTCATCCTTTTAACATGATTATCCACTTTAACTGTTACAGCTGCATTTGTTCTGAATTCCCTAAGCACCGTGCATTGATTTCATTAGCGAAAGCAATCTGGATATAAATAGGAAATGGATTTGCTTCTGGCGCATAAGCATTGGGAAAAGCGAATGAGGAAAAACACAGTGACTGAACAGCTTTTGGAAGAGGTTGAGTTAGGCTGGGCCAGCAGCAGCTGCTGTGGTTTAGGGAGCATTGTGCATTCCAAGATAAAAAAAAGCACAGGGGTCTTATCCTGGTGGTAGCTGTGGACTAGCACAGCTGGCCCTGGGGCCAATGGGTGTCCCAGGCTCTGCCAGCCCACTGAGGGCACAGGGGAGAGGCAGTGCTCGGGGTGTTTCAGGTCTCCTCTCCTGGTGAGCTGAGCTTTTTGTGCAAAGCTGTGAAGCAAGTGATGTCCAGCCCCAAGAACAGCTCAGAGCAGAGTATCAGGAATCACCTACTGGGAAATGAAACATTCAAATCTTGAGGCAAAGGTTTTAAAAATTTACCAGGTAAGAAATGTTGCACTGCTCTAAGTCTTTATGCCACCTCATGCTTTCCTCTTACACTGAATATTTTTGCCTGAAATTTATAAGATGCATTTTGATCAATATTAGACCTGGATAATGTCAGCAGGCTTAATGGATTTACTCCACAGGTATTGAAATATCTGGATTTGTACAATTTTTCATTTTTAAACTGCAATTAAGTGTAATATAAAATATTATGAAAATCATTACAAATTATATTTTATTTATACAGAGCTATATTAATTATTTTTCCATGTGTTTTTGACTCACACAGGGCTCTGTGCATGTTCACACACATTCTTGGACTCCACACTTGACAATAAACACTTTTACATATATCAGCTTCCACTAATTTCTGCTGAGCCACAGGTAGCATATATTTGCCCATTACATTTCTAATGCATCTGTCATCCTTAGTGGTCTTTCTTATTCTCAATAAAATGATCATTGTGGAGTTGGAGATTAGAAAATTTATGGAGCTATTTGGAGGAAATGCTACGGAGACCAGCTGGTTCTGTTGAGTTTTCTGTATCAGCCTCATACCAAAATCCAAGAGCCTGAATGAATCCCCTGCTTAATGGAACTCTTTCCTGTATGTCCTCATTCCTGGAGGGATTTAAAAGCCATTTGGATGTGACACTTGGGGACATGGATTAGTGATGGCCTTACTAGTGCTGGGGGAATGGTTGGACTCGATGGTCTCAGAGGGCTTTTCCAGCCCAAATGATTCTGTGATCTTGCAATTCTTTGTAGCTCTCTATGAAGTGTGTACATTTTTACGTATAACAAATTGCAGTACTTACAGCAAGGACTGTGTTATAGTGTGATCAAACTCCTATTAAAATCAAAAAGCTTGCAGACCAGACCCTTCCTGACAATAATAAGCTGTGTCTGGCGTATTAAATCCATGTATGTATTTTATCCATATTGTATTTACAACTCCAGGTAATGTTTGTATTCTACAGTCTGCAGTTAATGTAGATGACAACAATTTTCTCATGCAACCAGCTGGGATAAACATGTCCCAAGGAAATTGAGAGACTTGTGCAAAGCCACCCAGTAAACCTTGACAGCAAGATCATAGTAATTTTGGGTTGCTGTTTTCCACTACTGGGTTCTGGAAACAAGATCATCACAGCATCCTGGCCCAGATCTTCCTCCAGTCTGAGTAATGAAGGATGCAGCACTGACAGTGCTAGGTAGGCAGGACCTTCTGAGGACAGGATTCATCTACTGAAATCTGGAGCTTGATTCTCATTAAGCCTCATTGAGTTTCCCAGATAGATGCGGTGTTGTTATATCCTCTAGATCATTGCCTGGCTCCGTCTATCCCGAAATGCAACTCAGCCTGCTACAATCTCAAACAAAGCAAGATGAGTGTTTAATGATTTTATTCATGTCAACTTGCTTTATTTAATTACATTTTCTGTGTAGTGCAATAATAGGGCTCGTAATGAACAATGTTGCAGTAATTTCCCTGAATGCTTTGAGCACGCGCCGTGGTGAGCAGAGGTTTGGCCCTACTGTCTGAAAGCTGAAGGGTTATTTCAGTGACCTTTGGGGCAGGAAACTGAAATCTGAGAAACTGGGCACTTAAAAAAGAGCATAAGGGAAGGCAGCTGAAATAAAAATGAACAGCTGAGAGGAATCTGTGCCAGAAGGATTTGGGGAGCTGACGAAAGGAAGTAAGCTCCAAGGATCAGCTGGATCTGCAGACAATGTTCATGCCTTGTCAGGGTGTTTGTGCTGGAGTTCAGCGCTTCCAGCCTCTTCTCGTTCCTATATCTCGAGTGCAAGAGCTTCATTTTCTGCTCTCTGCACATGTGGAACATGAGTCCCCGTGCAAAGGCCTCTGTGGTGTTGTGAGAGCAAAAATAGCAGAGCTGTTATGCTGTACACTCTGTTCATCTGCTACCATGGAGGAGCCACTGCAAACACCTGCTCCCTTACAAGGGCTACAGTGTTCCTTCATAATGGAAATATGAATTATAAATATGTATTTTCTTTTAGTGCCCTTTTCATTTCCTGTGATGTATCTGAATGTCACCAGTATGGCATTGAAATTTATAGGAGCAATGTAGAGCCTCTCCAAGTAAAGGATAGGTATGGAAATGTTCTAATTGTGGATATGTTCTAACTGATTTGAAATAAGGATCATTTCAAAAGACTTGTTCTATAAAGCCTCCCTAGGAAGGACATTTAAAACCAGAAACAGGAAAAGAATTATGTACACATGTCTGCTGTAAGATTGGCCATGACAGCTACACATTCCAAACATGAAGCTGAAATAAAACTTATAAAAATTAATCATTTGCACAGCTCAGTATTCTGTAAACATCACGTCTGAAGAATTTACTTGCTTACAAAAATTGCTCATGATGTTTTAGTGCTACTTGTGGAGATGTTTATTCAAACTGGCCTCACAAACAGCACAGTTTCTCAATCTTCTCTGTTTGCAAACAGGCTCTGCAGTTATTATTCTTTTTCTTCTTCCCCCCCCAGTTTCAATTATTCTGCAGCTGCTTCACACAGCCGAGGATGTAAATGCTCCAGGAATTCACCTGCTGCCAGCGTGAGCAAAGCTGCTGTGGTGGCAGGGCCAACTGACGAGATCAGCTCTGGAGCTGCCCTTCTCAGGGTCCTTCCCTGAGTGTCCCCACAAATGAATCTTCACCCACACAAAGGTTTGCAAAGAGTGAGTAAAAATATGGTATGGAAACTGATTACTGCTTTTCGGTATATTTTCATAAATGAAATGGTATAAGAATACAAGTACTATGCAAGGTATTTACTTCTTGTAAAAAAAATCATTTCATCTGTCTCTTCATGGAAATTTCACACTTTATAAAATTATTGTGTTAAACTGCGTTTTCTGTGCAGAATGAACAGGGCATTTCTGGGGCTCTGTGCTCTGTCCTGTTCCTGTCACAGCTGGCTTGGTCTGGGTGGGAGGAAAGTCCTTCAGGAGAGGGGTCCCAGGGAAGAGGGGATCCCATGGCAGAGAGGACACCGTGGGAAAGATGAGAGCCTGGGAGCATATCCCCAGCTCTCCCAGTTGTTTGGCAACTGTATGTGGGGATCAGTTGCCAGGCTGGTGCCTTTCTGCAAATATTTGGTCAAATGTCACAGAGCACATTGTCACAGCAGTTCAGACTCTTCTGAAATAGATCTTTGGATTCATGTGCAAATTTGTGTGAGTAAAGGGATGAGCTGGTAGTGCCAGGAGCTGTTGAGGTTGTTATAGTGGGATGCAGCACACAGGAGGTTTTATAGATGTGTGTTCTATTAACATACTTGCATGCCTGAAATCGTTCAGAGAAAACTGAAAACTCACACACAGAACAGCTGCCAAAGTCAATCAACACACTTTAAATGTATATATATAAATATATATTAAAATATATAAATATAGGTGTGTATATTTACATTTCACTTTGTCTTATATATTGCATTCCTAAAGGCCATACCCAGATACTCCAATGCCACCCCCTGTGTCAGGATACAGTGTGAGCTGAGATCATCCCTGGCCTCTCTGAGCTGGGGACCCCCAGCACTCCTTGGGTATCCTCACAGCACACCTGGGATTAGCTGCTTAAATTCCCTTTTCTCCACAAAATGAGTAATAAGCTGCCAAATTACCATTTCCCACCAGTTTAATTGTTAATTTTATCCATTCAACAAATGAAGGCGGGTGTTTGTGTGGGAATAGACAAGAGATTTTTAAGCAAGCTGAGTAGATGTTTCTATTATTTTAGCCCAGTGGACAGCATGGGCTGTATCGCTCTGTGCCATTGTTGCATGACATTCCTCTTGGCACAGGGTTTATTTTTAGCCAGAGACTATCACAAGTATTTTTCAGTAGGACTGTCACTGCTCCTGAACGAGGAATCATATTACTGCAAGAACTTTGCTGAAACAAAGAAGATATATTGGACAAATGGGAAATTATAAATCTAGACCAACCCAGACTTGCACGGGTAACTAATGTCACTTTTTTACAGGCAATGTGCCACCCATCCCTCGGCAAGGAGCAAATAGTATTTCAGGAGATAACTCATTGCTGCTTTACTCTTGAGTTCAAGGCTCAGGTATTGTTCTTGACTTAGATACAGGCTGTGAAAGAAGGCAAAAAGCTACTAAACTAAATTTCTTTGAGGAATTATATAAGATCATATTAACTTACAGTATTATGTTGATTTAACTCATGCTTCATTAAGAAAACCTTTACATTTCCAGTCATTTTCTGCTGTGTGTCTATTTAGGAAATAAAAGCTAACATGCAACCTGAGCTTTAAGTTTTCTCTTAAATATTATTTAATATTAAAATATTTCTTGTAAGGATTCATACATATGAGCTGTCTCTGAAATCTGTGTGTCTGCATTGGCTCAGCAGGAATAGTTTAATAGCTGTAATATTTTAAATTTAATAGAATTATATATGAAACTGTGCAACTGGGTGCTTAAAAATCAGGTGGTTTGGTTACTGGAACGTTATGATTTGAATATCTGGGGTTTGTGTGTTTTGAAGTGTTTTATCAATCCAGAGTTTTTGTTGTAGATGAATGGAAGAAGAAAGTCAGTGAATCCTATGTCACAGTCACAGAGCGGTTGGAGGATGACCTGCAAATCAAGGAAAAGGAGTTGGCAGAGTTGAAGCATGTTTTTAGGTAAAATATTCTGGGAACCTGTTTATTAATTTCTTTCAAATAAGTATTTGCTATCAAACAGTATTTTCGGTTTCAGGTGTTTTTTATGGACGGAGTTTCTCATGTATGGAATGCATGCTCCCTATGTCTATTTTTGGGAATACATCCTCACAATGCTGGGCAGAGCCCCACAGCAGAGTACCAAAATTAGTGGCTACTGACTGTTAATGCCAGTGTTTTACAACAAACACCTATATGCTTTTGTAAATTAGTTAGCTTTAGTGGGATGTCTGATTTTGCTGTGCACTTTTCAGTTTTGCTAATGTGTTTCTGCAGCCAGGAATATTGCTGAAGTTTCACTCTGTAAACAAATGCAAAACTAGTGGATTCAAATTCAGAATTGGGATGGTTTTCTCATGATAGCACATGCTCACAGCCAGGTTCACCCAACCAAGTAACACACTGGTGTGTTCATTATCTGCAAAGCTCCAGTGCAACAAACATCCAGCTCACGGACTGGGAATAAGTTGAGAAAATGATCAGACAAATCATTTCAGACATCAAAACCACTTGAGAAAACAGGGGATTCTAATCAGAAATAAATCATAAGCTCAAAAAAGCAGACCTAGCAATATAAATTATTCCTCGTGCTCAGTTTCAGCTGCCACAGCTATCACAGTTTGAACCACTGGGCTTTCTCTGCAGTGTGCTGACCACTTTGGCTATGCTCCAGTTAAATAGTTGCCTCATTTTAACCCTGTTTAGTAGAAAAAGTGATTATTTTAACAAGTTGGAACCAGAGTACTCCTTATTTTAGATAAGCAAGACAAGGGAGTATATGGTGGAAATGCTAAATACCTGAATTAGGCATAAGAATAAATTAAAAACTCCTTTCAAGGTTAGGAGAGCTCTGGTAGCTCAGCTCAGTCGGGCCCAGGTAAGTCTCAGTGTCAGCCAAACTCTTCTCCTTAGCTACAGAGCCCTGCTCCTCTCACCCAAGGAGTGAGAATTAATGATCCTGATGATATTGCAGTGGAAAGGCTTTTCTTTTTAAGTAAGGTTTGAGGAATCAGTCAGTGATTTCATTTCCAAAAGCTGCCCTCACCCATGGGGAATGAGTTCAGTCCAGTCTTCTGAGTATCTAAAATCCAAATATGGCCTCTTGCCTATAGGAAAAACTCTTCTACAGCAGCAGTGGTTGATTTTGGAAAACTTCTCATTAATCCTTATATTTAAAAAATTCAGGACTGAGAAACTGGATAGTCGCTGGGAGATGAGTCCAGGAAGGTCATTTCCCTGATAGAAATGAAAAAAGTAGCTGGTAAAGTCCCTGCTCTGAAGGCAAACCTTATAGAAGTGACAAACCCTGGCAGAAGAACAAGTTGTCAGCTTCCCATTTGTACTCAGGGGACGCATGTGCAGGTCAGAGGGAATTGTCCAGTGCCACAGAAATAAAACAACAGTTCAAATAGTGTAGAGTCAACATATCAGTAGTGTGGCGCTGGCACTTGTTGGGTAAAAGGTGTCCCTAGTCTGTGCCTGTGTCTCACAGCTGTTCGTGCAATGGTTCACTAAGGCCACTCTAATAATAAACTATCAGAATTTCTTTTCCTTAAAACACAATGAAGCAATGAAGTCTAAAGGAAGGATTTAGGAGGAGACCTGGATAAAGCTGGGCCCTCATCACAGTCATTCGAGCTAGTTCTTATTTTCAATACAGGCCTTTTAATTGCAGCTTTGAAGATGTAAAACTTTCCTTGCCATATTTTCCCACAAAAACATGAAAATGTTGCCAGTTTATAAGAACTCTAATGATTAAAATTGAATATCATTAAGAAAACAAACTGAAACAACTGTAAACTGGTTATAAATTCAGGCTTGTGTCTCAAAAAAATTATTTTGAGATTTATCTTTTAAATGTTTCTTAAATGCAAGAAGCTGTGCTGAAGGATGAGAGCAGTAATCATCTGTAAAATCCCTTTTTCAGCTCTGATGAAGCCTTCTGCAAAGTCAATTTAAATTACCGCACTGAGAATGGGCTCTCGCTGCTCCACCTGTGCTGTGGATGTGGGGGTAGGTATCTGAAACAGGATGGCTAAATACTTTATTTGGATGATTACTGATTTTTATGGCTGATAGCTGTCAGGAGGACTGTATTTTTTGAGAATTTCTCAGCTGGAGGAGCATCTCTCAGCATCACTCTGAGCTGCATTGCCAGGGGGTTGAATTGAGTTACACTGAGCCCTGTTACAGCTGATTCTTCAGTCTAAGGAAAGTTCTGGTTGATGATGCAGCATGTTTTACTACAGGTGTTCACCTCAGTCAAAATGCTTCTAAATGCATTTGTTAATCCACACCCATCACAGAGCATGGCTCCACCTTTCTGGGTTCTGTGCATGGCACAAACTCCAGGACAGGGACTTTGTTGTAGCAACACTATGCCATACTTACACCACCAATTTTTCTAGTGTAATGAAAATACCTGTATTTTATTTCACAGAGATTAAAAGAAGAATAACTCAAATGCTTTAGTGACAAATATCAGCTTATGGGGCTTTGGCAGATAGAAGATCAGAGTATACAAGAAAAGAGGGCAAGATTTGTTCTGGGATGTTCATAAAAACACACTAATGGTGGGATTTTCCACTTGGATCCACACAGCTGCTCTGTTATCCACAGCAAGTCATTAGTTCATGCACACACTTTACTCCTGTTGTACCATTTTTAGCGGAAATTGTCTGAGAGAGGCAAAGAGAATTTAACCCTGAGGTTTCAGTGCTGCAAAGTACTGACTAACGACATGTATAAATGATTTGCTCAGTCTTAGTTAGATTTTACCATGAGGATAAACCTGATCTTGCACCACTGAAAACTGAGTGGATCTTTACTCATCATTTCAGAGTGCAAGATCCTGTCCAAGGATGACATCGGTGGGGTTGCTGAGAGGAAGTTTAGGAAAACACATGCTATTAATTAGTTGTATGAGCACTTGGAGGAGGGTGAGGAGCTACTAGATCCAACATTGTCTTTGGTTACTGTCTCAAGGATTCAGAAGGCAGATGCATTTATTGCAATGATCACTGTGCATCCAAAAGATCAGAGCAAAGCTACTTGCCATGCTGACCCAAAATGAATGTCCCTGTAAGGATGGTGTGTAGGGACAGCAGTGCTCTGATTCTGGGAGGGCAAAGGAGCTCAGTGTCTGAGGAACTAGAAATTCTGGAAGCACCTCCTGGTCCATGGAGCTCTTTGAAGCATGATTTAGACATTAGAGGAGGAGCTGTTTCTCTAGAAGTTCAACTACCCTTACCAAATCCTTTTTAAAGTGTGAACAAGCAGCCACTACATGGCCAGACCCACAGCTGTCCTGGACAACAGGGAGATGTTTCCATCAACCTCATTTCAAGGATTCACAGGATATATTTTATGACTTGCCTCAGGTCAAAAGTCACACTACTCTATTCTCTGCTTTCAAACTCACACAGGAGCTTCTTACCTCATCTGCACTTTCTTTCCTGTAACTGACTTTGTTTTCCACTTTTCTCTCTAAAGGCAACAAATCGCATATCAGAACTCTGATGCTGAAAGGGTTGCGCCCATCCAGGCTGACAAGAAATGGATTTACAGCTCTGCACTTGGCAGCTTATAAGGTTAATTATTTTGAATTAAATTGATGACAGGAAATCAGAACTGAGTAGCTGATTTGTCTGAACTGTCTGAGCTCAGTAGTTGTTACTTCTGGTGAAAATATTTCACATTTATGGTGCATAGGAAAATGCCCTATAGAGAGCCTGTGCACAGGAATTACCATGTGCTTTTGCAGTGTCATCCATGGGGTGGGAAACTGCTTTGGAATTACTGATCCAATCATGCAATGCAACTCAGGATAGAGGAGTTGTCCAGTGCCACCGTAAAATCAGGATTGAGGCATTTTTAAGGTTTTAGTATAGCAGGAGAAATGTCTGGTGGTGGGACAAACCTTCTCCCCCTCTCCATGCTCCCCGAGCCCTTGGGCCACATCCAGTCCCTCTCCATCACGGCCAGCAGTGTCACAGCCAGGGAGGCCGAGGTTGGTCCTGCTCAATTCAGCTGTGAGAGCTGTGTCCCAGAAATGATGTGAGTTACATTTGTGGCATTTAGGACAATGTGGAGCTGCTCACAGCACTGCTGCACGGCGGGGCTGACATCCAGCAGGTTGGGTACGGAGCGCTCACGGCCCTGCACGTTGCCACCATCGCCGGCCACCACAAGGTACGTCTCTCTTTGCTGTACAGGACTTATATAGGTGAGTGCTAGTATTAGCAGGTCATTCTATTTTACACTGATGCCTTTCAAAACAAAACTCAGAACCGTTTAAGTACAGATGGATTTTATTTAACTTTTTCTGCATTTTGGGAAAACCACATCTGTGTATATATTTTTGCATTGAACAAACATGCACAAAGAACACAGATCTGTTTGTACATCTCTTGCCTTTTGATAAATGTCTTTAAAGTCTTGGGAATAGATAGTGCTGTTTTCTAAATATCAGAAGTGTTAACCAAGAGATACATGATGAAACACTCACTCATACATGTCAGGGTTTCTGAACCTGGATATGGAGAGAGTCTTCCAAATACTGTCTTTCTGAGTGTGAAGGAATCAGAGTAAAAGAGTTTTACTCCCTCTTCCAGGTGTCACGGGCTCTGTTTCACAGCTCTGTGATTGTCACTTCAGAAAGGGGTGAGGTTCTTGTTTTAAATCTTTTTTATACTTCGGATTAGTGCAGAGAAAGCTGTTGCCAGGGTGAGTATGGCGTGAATCTTAGACATCCATATTGATAAGTCTTCTATGGATTGGAGACTTCTCACTATGAGGAGCAGAGAAAGGAAGAAAGAATGAGGTTCCCCAAGTGCCTGTAATCAGGCCCTTCCCTTTCTAGACATGCTGTCAGTCATGTATCTGTTCTCTTATCATTTACCACCTCAGTTCAGGCATTTCACACACCATCTCATTTCTGTCACTCTAGCAACAGCTCCCTCAGTATAATTTATTTATTTTTAAATAAATACTGAGAAATTATTTTTAAATAAGTACTGGAACTGAGGTTACTGGTAAATTTGGCTTAACCTTGCAGCCTTCAAAGCAGTTCCAAAATTATTTAAATCCAGTAGGTCTTTTTGCGCTTCCCGGCTCACAGGGGTGAGCACAGTCACGGTCAGTGATGGCCCTGGTTACTCAGGAGTCTGTGTGTCTGAGACAGGTCAAGCTGAAGGAAGACCAGGACAATTTATGAGTGGTCATGGCAAGGAACTCCATTAAAAAGCCAATAACTTTTGGTGCTCCAGTCAGCAGCTCCATCATGGTTCAGACAAATCAATCCATAGCATCAGTTCCAGCTGGTGCATGAGGGAATGTGCTGGCAGGGCAGGGTTAGCACTCGTGTTGGGAAGGTCAGCTCCCCAGGCACAGGGAGGAGGCTGATGGCATGTCGGCCCACCAGCAAGGCTGGGGAGAGAGTGGAACGGTGGGGTTGTGCTGTAGCATCACACCCCCAAGCTCATGGACATCCCGCCATTCCCTTCCAGTGCACACACAGCTCTTATTGGCCTAACGCACATCCTTCCTTGTGTGTCCCCTTACTAAAACACAGGTAAGGAACCTCCATATCCACCACATCAGAGGCTGGACTTGATGATCTTGGAGGTCTTTTCCAACCTTAATGATTCTTTGATTCTAATAGTTCTGTGCAGAATGATGGTGGAGCTGTTAACTGTGGGATGGTCTTGTTCACGGGTATTTACTGTGTCCTCTGTGGGCAGTACAAAGTGCTCTACTCAGATCCAGGGTTTCAAGTAATTTTTAAAATGTTTGGGCTTTTTCCTGCAAATGCCAAAGGCAGGTCTGCTATTGATCCCATGTCCTGAGTTTCTGCTGAGGTTATGGAGAAATAAGGGTGCTCAGAACCTGACAAGGATAAGCTCATTAATTTCATAAGAAGTAAAATATGAGTGGTTTTGAAATGTCCCTTATTTCTTCCTTGGGAATGATCAGATCTGTATCAGAAGCATCTCCATAAATGGAGTGGGGTTCTGTATAACTCATTTGGTTCATCTACTGCTCTGGGGACTGAGGATTTATGGTCCAAGTGCAAGCTCTTGCTTTCCTTCTTTATATAGCTGTGAAATTTTCACTCAGCTTAGAAGCTCCTCTGCTAGATTAAGTAGCTTGTTTTGTTCACAATTTCATTAATATTCATGGAAATATGGAATAATTTTTTCAACCCCCCCAATAACTAGAATAAGTTTAAGAAAAAGGAAATCAATTTTTGGTTGTCTTCTGAATTTAAATAAGGTAAATAATTATTTATACCATTCAATAAATAGCAGAGGTATATGCCCTAATCCATGCAACATAGATTTTTACTACAGGAGACGACTGACTTATATTTAGGACAAAGATAGAGAAAACTGAGTAAAAAACTTCTTTTTTCCCCATTTCCTTGAAGAGTCAGTCTATAGCTTCTGCTCCATCACCAGACTTGAAACCACTGAAGTGATCAGTTCTCTGGGACGAGGCAGTTGGTGTCAATGGGATGTTGCATCTCATTTGAGCCAGTGTGGTGTATTAAATATTTCATGTTCTTTATGAGTTAGGACTGTATTTTACTTCACCAAAAATATGTTGTCTGCTGATTTTACCTGTTAATGAAAATTGCAGTTCTCAATGGGAAGAATTAAAAATTAATGAAAAATTAGAAAAGAAACGGGTAACCATATTAGAAACATCAGCAAATAAGTTCCATAAATCTCTCATTAAGTCTGTTATTTTGAAAATATTAAATGTTTCAAGCCCAGTGAGGTCACTGTTAAATAAATAATGCATGTGCCTCATCCACATTTATGTGTTGTCCAATGTTAGCACCTTGGAAAGCCAAGGCCACTGCCTATTTGATGTTGTAAATCACAGTTGTCATTCTGAGATTGCAAGACCTGCAGATGCGGGGGCTGAACGGAGGGTCACAGGCAGGATGAACCAGTGCCACTCCATTTCTGTATCTGCGCACCTGAGGATCTGGGCTGTGAGGGTGTGTGTGCCAAGGGCCTGTTGGGGAAAAGGGAGTGAATCCCTTCTCAGGGTTTCTGTAGATATTTCAGTGTATGGCTGTACAGAGGCTAGCACTGTGCAAAGGCCTTAATTGCTGAAATTGTCTTCTGAAAAGTCAGTCATCATTGTTCTTGTTTTCTTAGAGGAGTTCTTATCCCTTGCCCTTGTCCAAAACACAAAGTCCTTATGTCTGTCTCATGCTTTAATATGTTGACTCCTTCTAACCTTCAGAGTGGCTTAATTAATTGTCTTTGAAGTGAACATCGTTGACTTGACTGTTCAAAAAGCGTCTGTATAAGCCTTTCATAAGAGAACTTTAAGAAAAATTGTGAAGTAAAAGTCAAAGTATCATTTTGAATTGAAGATTAGTTGTGCGAGGGAAAGGGGAGCACTTGTTCCCCTGGTTCTTCAGCCTGTGCCACAGTGAATCCAACCAGGACACTGCCAGCTGCCTTCATGACCAGCCCATCCAGCTTCTTTCTATGCAGCTTGGAAATATCCCCTGGATTATGAGCTGCACCTTCACTCACAGTCTCACACTCTGTCTCCTGAGGAGAAAAATCTTTTTTTTTTTTTTGGTCCTTCTGCAAGAATTCAAAGCTCTTTTTGAATCAGAAATTTTCCCCTTAGTTTCTGAAGTATTTCTATCCTTGCACATCCCCCAGCATCCCCCCCTACCTGTGATGCCTATGACAGCTTTCAGTGCTTTCTAAGACTCCTTTTTTCTTTCCTAGAAAGATATCTTGTCTGAGAGACTATCAAGCCTGTCTCTGTACCCCTCTCATCATTTACACTTGAGTGGAGTTTGCTTAATGCAGCGCACAAAATTCCATTTCTCAGGAGATCACAAAGCAGCAAGCACGGCTGCCATTGCTACAGCCTGGAAAATGTGTCAAAATTCATCTGGTTTTATGTTCGTCATCAGAGGTGGATTCACATCGCTCAACACAGTTTTTTCATCTTAAAGATCCACCTTGAAGCTCATAGAGGAATCTAAATTTTGAATTCCAGCTTCCAAAGAGAATAAGGAGAACTAGAGTTGTGGTCACATCCCTGTGTGTGTTACAGCCTCACAGTTCATGGCTAAATTAAAATCAAACTCATCCAAAGAAGTTTCAACCATATTCATGTAAAAGCTACAGGTCCAAACATCTCTTTTCAGAGCCAACAGCTACAACTTCAGTTTTATGATGTTAGTTTGCTGAAAAATGTCTAAAATTAATCACTTAAAAGCCACTGAACCATTGAATTCCAGGCTAACTGGGTCTGTATTCCCACCTCTGGCCCACCAAGCTACCAGGATATTGAAAATTGACTGCCCATGGGAAGCCCAGTAGGGGAAGTCAGTTGTGCTAACTGACCGCTTGTGTTAACCAAATAACTGAGGGTGTTCTTTATTTACTGCCTGAACACATTCACACCCATCCAGTGAGTGCCTGTTGCTGAGCTGTCCTTCAGCTGAGAGAAGAGACAGCAGCTTCTCCAAAGATCTCAGTGGATCTTTTGTAAGATTTTCATTACGCGGTTACACTCTTCTTTAAGATCCACAGCAAAAGGATGCCAATGCACGTGAGATTTAGCAAGGGAAATTCTGACTGTATATAAAAGGGGCAAGAGGATCACAATGAGAGTGGAGAGTGCAACACGGAGAGCATTCCTAGAAGGATGCAGAGCCTCCATCCTTGGGAATAATCAGACCTGGCCCTGCAGTGCTGTCTCCAGAGAGGGTTACAGCTGATGCCATGGAGAGGTGGTTAAAACTAATGGGAAATGGACATATATAAATATGTTGGGGAACAGACCTTATGCAGAAAATGTATTCAGGCAGTCACGTGGAAAAAATTATTTTGATTTAAATTGTGCAAAGGAACAAGCCCTGTACACTGATGTTGCTTGGAAACAGTTTGTGTTCTCTGAGCACTTGGGAGTGACGTGGATTGAAATGACTAGCCCTGTTGCTGCACATGTGACATGGTTTGGGGGGCTCAGTCTAGAGAGCAGGTGACAGACCTGTGCATCACCACAGCTGGCATTTCTGGGCATCCTCAGGGAGGTCTCTGTGGACAGGTACAGGTACACACAGCATGACACAGGAGTTAGCCACTTCCCCATCCTTGTCAGTTCTTCCCATCAGGGCAGAGGTGGATCCCAGTTCCTCACTGTACTGTGGGTGACTCATGGTCCAGTGTTTTTCATAATCATTAGACTCAAAAATTAGCATTCTTCAAAATGATATGTAGAACTTTTGAAATAATCCCTGGCACAAGCCCTTCATGTGCCCAAAGACTCCCTCATTCTTCATTAAAACGAGCAGCCCTCAGGCTCCAGTGAAGAACCCAAAGTGGTTTCATTGAGGCTCCAGTGAAGAGACCAAAGTGGTTTCACTCGGGCTTCTATTTTGGCAGCTGTGCAGCAAGGCAATGCCTGAGAGTTCATAGATATCCAGGAAAACATGGGCCTCCTGGAGGACCAGAAAGGGAGAAATTTGAAAGAAAACACTTAGGGTTACTTATTGAAGCCAAAGAGCTATTATCTTCTAAAATACAAAGAAATCTTTACACGCTTAGGGAATTATGTTTGAGGATTTACTTTCACACACTTAAATTTAAAAGGATGTTTCATTTTGTGGGACATTTTCCCATCTAAAAACTCTGATGTGTTTACGGCTCTTTGTTCATAATGGTTAAAAGAAAATTAAACATTGAAAATCCAGACAGTCATTTCTGTGTCTCTTACTTCATAAATCAGTATTTTTACTGGCACACCGATTTTCAGGTTTATTTATAAAGCATCAGTGACATTCAGTGTTCAGTTGAAGTACTGTAAGTTAATCACTTTTACATGCAGTATGCAGCCCTGCACCTTTATATATGCTTGTTTGGAGCTTTTTGACTTTTTTTAAACTGGTGACATGAGGTTTCAAAGTCCTGTTTTACCAGCTGACCACACATATGTTTGTGTGTGTGTGTATATATATATATGTATATATTCGTTCTAATTGGAATTTTCTATTGGTCTCCTTGCAGGCTGTGGATATTCTCCTGCAGCACGGGGCTTATGTGAACGTGCAGGATGCTGTGTTCTTCACCCCCCTGCACATTGCTGCTTATTATGGCCACGAGCAGGTAACTAAGGCGGGATTCAGACACTTGAGCAGGGGATCACCAAAGCATCTGTAGGTTTAGTGCTAGATGTTTCTGCTTTACATTCCAGAGGGTCCTTCCGTGCAAAGACCTCATACACTGAAGTTACACTCTGCATAACATTTCTGGTTGCCCTACAAGTCTGAATATCAACAAGAAATTTCTACACGTCCATCCTCTGTACTGGACCCCAGAAAAAACTGATGTTTTGCCCCTGAGACCTCTTGAAACAAAGCATTCTCTAGCAAGCTTTGATGGGCAGGCTTGTGCCCAGTGGCATTTTTCATCTGCTGTTCATTCACCCCATGTATCAGAGATTGCCTAAGGAATGTGTGTGCTTTCTGAACCTCTCTAAGGAAGTGAATATCACTTCCCTGAAATAATTAAATGGCAATTCTATCAGTTTTCCTTGGAACTCACAAACTGTTCAATTAGTGGAAAAAAATGGTCATTCAGAGAGCATGATTTTTCCTGAGGTGCTGTGCACATGATCAGTGCAGCTGAGCTTACTCCATTCACACAGATGACAGACTTACTGAAACATAGTCTAGAGTTCTGACCAAAGCTGGCATTGACACCCTCAGCTCTCTTTCTTCTGTATATTTGGGCAGTACAATTGACGCATGGCTAATCCACAACCCTGAACAGCTTTTTCATATGAACTGTGGTAATGGGTCTGTTTGGCTTATGCCTTGCTTTGGCTAAAAGCCTTGTGTTCTGGGGTGTTCTAAAGTTTCAAAGGATGACCTCTAGGCAGAGCATCTTTTCTGTTCCAGTGAGGTGTTACTTTGAGTGCACTGAGGAGTTGTCTAGGAAAAGCTTTTGAAAGCAGAGGGTGCAGATGCACTGATGATTGGAACGCTCTGCTCTGTGCTGGGTGAGACAAGGGTGTGAGTGAGCCATGGGCATGTTCCCAAGGTGCTGCTTTCATATCTGTGTGCCTCATGATCCAGAAGAAACTCCTCCTGTGTGGGCTGAGATTAGTTTGCTCATGTGCCACAAGCCACTGCAGAACAGTCACAGTCCTGTGAGATGATCCTGAAAGTTCAAGGGGCTCTGGGATAAGAGACCAATCAGACAGGAGCCATGGCTCTGGCTTCTGGGGACTTTGAGGGCATTTCCTTTATTATGCTGACCAGTCATTCAAACAAATGTATCTGGTGTCCATTCACCATAGAGAACATTTTAGAGAATGAATGAACTCTTGCTTTTGAGAATTTTAATATTTTTATAAATGTGTAACTTAAAAATTAATTTTCTATTGAATCTCCTCTCCTTGTTCTAACTTTACAGAGATGCCCACATGCAGTATTACCCAACGCAATACTGTATCTAATTTTCTCAAAGTTTTATTTTCATGTAATATTTTAAGTAACCTTTATCAAATATTTAGGTAACCCACCTCTTACTGAAGTTCGGAGCTGATGTGAATGCAAGTGGTGAAGTTGGGGACAGACCTCTCCATCTGGCTGCTGCCAAAGGCTTTCTCAACATCACAAAGCTCCTGATGGAAGAGGGAAGTAAAGCTGATGGTAAGAAAAGATATTTAAAAATCAGCTCTAACATTGTGTTTTATAGACAGTCTTCATTTCCTAACACTTACTCTGTGTGTGTGTATCATCTTCGGGCAACTGAAACAAAAACCAGCAGTTGGAGAGTTTTTCTCATTTAATTTTGCTTGTTTGTCATCTCATATGTACTCTGTTTCCAGTAATAAGTTAGAGGTGAAAAACAGGAGCAGAAAAAAAAAATTAAGATTAATATACAGAGATGGCTTACTCTTGAGGCAATCATCAAACAGGGAACATGTGGCCATGCACTGGGGATCTGCAGTCAAAGTGACTTCAGTGCACAGGGAACTAGTGAATGAGATACAGGTGGAGGGTTTTAAGTCAAAATTATGAAGCAAGTAATTTAAAATAATTCATATGGAAGTTGAAATTCCACAGAAAATGAGATCTTTTTAGCACATGCTTTATTATGCTGCCAAATTTCATACTCTTCACTGTGGGATATTTGCTGTCAGAGAAAGTACCTATGTGGACACGTGATGGGCTGGACAGATACAAAAGTCTTTCAGCACACTTTGGGTGTTCTGTGAAAGTCAGGAGTCTGCATGTTCTTTGTCCAGGTGGCCTCACAGCAATGTCAGTTGGTGACATTATATCTCATTGCTGTATATTTTGCATGTGTTGCAATCTGAAATATTTTTGCTCATGACTGATGTCAGTGTGCAGCTGGTGCCCTCTGCTTTTGCTGTTTCAGTAGCATTGAAGGCACAAAATGTGCCACACTCCAGTCTTACTCTTCCATTGCTGTGACACCTGTGTCACACACAGTGGAGAGATATTCTACAAAGCCATATAAATGTTAAAACTTAGAGGTCGCATTTTATGCATATTATGATTATTACTGTGGAGATTCTAATCTGTACCTGAAGGGAGCCTGCAAGAAGGATGGAGAGAGACTATTTACAAGGGCCTGGAGTGATAGAACAAGGAAGAATGGCTTCAACCTAACAGAGAGTCGGTTTAGATTGGATATTAGGAAAAAATATCCTGTGGTATGTGAGGATGGTGAGGGTGGTGAGGGCCTGGCACAGGTTGCCTAGAGAAGCTGTGGCTGCCCCATCCCTGGAAGTGTTCAAGGCCAGGGTGGATGAAGCTCTGAGCAGCCTGGTTGAGTGGAACATGTCCTTACCCATGGCATGGGGTTGGAACTGGATGGTCTTTATGGTCCTTTCCAACCCAGGCCATTCTATGATTCTGTGAAATACTAAGCAATATTAAAAATATTTGGAAATTCTTATCCTTAGAGTAAGAGACAGAATTTTTTTTTTGAAAGGAACAGTACATTACTCAGAAAAGTACTGCTCTATAATACATCAATTTACCATGTTCTCTGTGCATCCTGCCTGCAGTCACACGCCCTCCTCACGCAGTAAAAAAACATGGAGGGAAGCAGCACAGTCAGGTCTGTACAAGCTGTTGTCAGTAGCGAGCTCAGGGTGTCGCAGCCTCGATGTGCGTGCACTGAGCTGATATAATTATAAAAAAGAGGGGAAAGAAGAGATGTTCACTCACCATAACAAGGCAGTAGGAGGTTTGCTCTCTGTTAGAGAGTTTATTCCAAAAGGAAAGAATCTGGGGCACTATTTCAGGTCCTTTTCTTTAAAATCAGAATCTTCAGCACAGGAAAAAGAAAAGGGAGACTGGAAGCGGGAAGTCTTTTGCTCTCAAAGCAGCACACTTTGAAACTTGCTATAAATGCAGCAGCAGAGGAACAAGTCTTCAATGCTCAGGAATTAAAAGAACTGGGGAAAGAACCTGAATAAATTTGACAGTGTTCAGTGCAGACCAGTAATTGGGGTCACAAACTTGAACTATTTCTTTTAACATAACCTGACTCGTTAGTCAGCTCCAAAACCACCGTGACTGAAGACAAGCAGTGACCACCAAATCAGGCTGAAAAGGTCAGAATGCTGCTGAAATAAAGAACATTTGCAGCCTAACAATGGCCAAAGTTCTTCAGAACAACCACAAATTAGGAGAAAAAATGTAAAAGAAAAGTGCTGCCTATGTGTGTCATGGCAATTGTCCATGTTTTACACATGGCCCATATATAAACCTAATGTTACAAGTGCTGCCAGTTCTCCACATGCCAATCCCATCATTTGTTTTAGCATAAACACTCTGGGGAAGGACTAAGAAACTCTGTATTTTCAGAAATCTCATAAGCTCTTTCAAGCACATTTCCTGCACTGTCTTTTTTTCATCCTTTCACTTATGGTCGTGGTTTCACCTGTTACTTTCTACCAATGTCATATCTCAGTGATAAGAATAATTTCTACAGAATTCCTTTTTTTCACAGGCAAGCACTTGGCATTTGCTCAGTTTTACTGTTTACTTGTAAGGCAACCTCAGTTTTCAATCCCTGACTGCCATGACAGTTATACTCTCTATCCTCAATTTAATATAAATGTACTTTAAAAATGTCAATTTGAAGAACTCTCCTATACTCCTCTTTAGTAATTCCTGAATCAATATGATGTACTTTTTCTCTATAATACTCTTCAAAGGTGTTTTTGACCAATTATCTTTTGTTTTGAATGTAAACTTCTCCTTCTTTTAAAGACAATATTCCAGTGTACCTGGTGTGCTTCATTTAGAAATCAAAAAACTATCAATTGAAACAAAACCAATCATCCCATTTTGTAGTTACAGATCCTTCTAGAGCCAAAGAAAATGGTTTGCAGGCATTTGACATCAGTTCCAACTGGATATATAAAGGAGATTTCCTTCCTTGCTCCACCTTGCACCTTGTTGTGTTGTAGACTGAAGCCCTTGATGTCCTTCAGGACATTCTGTGGGGACATACCGGAAAATGCTGACATTTATCATTATAAAATTTTGGTATTTATTCCCCTCTTATTTATTGCACTTCGGAATGTATCTGGCAAAATGGTACCAAAATGCCTGGTACCACATAATAATAAAAAACAAAGGCCAACATGTCACATGAATCTATAAAGTGAAGAATTATTTTACAGTAGAGGAGAAAAAGAGTTTGCTTTTCTTTACTTCTTATATACAAGACTGCTAGGAAGGTTAGCAGGAGCAGTTAATGATGTTTGTGGGCCACAAGATTAATTAAAGTTACAG
Source organism: Neopelma chrysocephalum (assembly GCF_003984885.1). Lineage (NCBI taxonomy): Eukaryota > Metazoa > Chordata > Aves > Passeriformes > Pipridae > Neopelma > Neopelma chrysocephalum. The sequence continues at coordinate 3,200,293 of NW_020897760.1, forward strand.
GAATTACTTTTTCCTTTTTTTTGACCTGAAACAGAATCCAGCATTTCAAAGGACTGTACGTTTCTGTGAGCATTCATCATTATTTCAGAAAGGTTTTAAAACAGGGATTTATTTTAATTTTCATTACTCTTTATGCTCACAGAAAATCAAAGAGAAGACAAACTCTCAGAATGTGGTTGGTTTCATCTCTGTCCCAAGGAGGCTTAGCTGTAGGAAAGATATTCCTGAGGGATGTTTGTCAGAGTTGTAAGTTTGTCAGTGTAAAAGCCTGGGAGTACAGGTTAGGACACCTCTAATGGAGAGTAGTCTCTTCATTTCTTGTAAACTGCCTAAAAGACCTGGTGCCTTTGGTGCAAAGTCTGAACTAAATGTCGCACAAAGTAGACTGGGTTTGTCATTTCTATCAGTTACAAAATCAACTAGTCATGGTTGTTCTGTCTTTAAACACAGGAAGAAATGCACTGAGAATCACAGAAATACATGCTGTCTTTCAAGCTGAGTAAAGACCTTTTTCGGATAATGAAAACAGTATTTGTAGGTGTCTGTAACAATGGAGAACTCTGCCTAGAGCCTTGTCCAGTCTGTTCTTCACTCTCTACAGGATAGATGAAGGAAGAGCCATGTAAGGTACCTCCGTACCCATTTCTGGTGCTGGAATGCAACTGCCCACCCCATAAACAGGCAGAAGGCTCCCTGGCATGGATGTAGCCAAGGATAGCTGGAAGTCTCACACAATTCCCATCTGCAGATCAAGGATCCTCCAGGGCCACTCCATGCAACCACACTGAGAATAGTTTGCTACTACTGGCAGATGCCAGTGGTTCTGTGCTGCCTGGAGGTTCCCAGTCATATTGATGTTGTTATCTTCCTTTTGCTTCCCAATTGCTCTTTGTAAGGGTCATTTATAACTTGTGATTCATTCATGGAAAACTTCCTCAAAGCATTCAATAAGTCTGCTGCTGGAAGAAAGCAATTATGTCTCAAGTCCAGAAGATTGCTTTGACACTGCACTGCAGATGGCACAGAGCAGTATGGGTTTGATATATGAAAGACCACAGAAATTTCAATTTTAAACAAATAGGTCCATAAATATTTTAGTAGGAGGTTTCAAAATGTATAGGCACAACACATAAAGCTTTACTAAATATTCTGTGTTAAGTATAAAATCCTTTCTGTGGTCTCTTTCTGGGTCAACTGGCAGTGAATGCTCAGGACAATGAAGATCACGTTCCTCTACACTTCTGCTCTCGATTTGGGCACCACGAAATTGTGAAGTTCTTACTGCAGAGCAGCTTCGAAGTGCAGCCCCACGTGGTGAATATCTATGGAGACACACCCCTACACCTGTGAGTGCCCCGGAGCAGCTGTTGGGTGGGTTTGGGGCTCGTGGGAAGGCTGGCGTTGCTAACAACTCTGTACTGGCTTCCTCTTCAGTGCCTGTTACAATGGGAAGTTTGAAGTTGTGAAAGAAATAATTCAGCTCTCAGGAACAGAAAGTCTCACTAAAGAAAACATATTCAGTGAAACAGCTTTTCACAGGTGAGGTGTTCAAATGCCATTATCAATAGAGCTCCACTAACACACACCTGCAACACAGCGTCCAAAATTACCAATGTCTCAGCAGCTGCCAGGTGAGGGACAGAGCAAGCAGAGAGCTCAATGGGGAGGGTGAGTTTCTATCGTGAGATACAGGAGAGGGCATGAAGTGAGAGGCAGAACCAGAATGAGGAGAGAGCAAGTGAGAGCGAGGAAGGTAGGAAAGGCACCAGGTTCACCAACACCTGGATGGACAATGGTTCCTCTCATTGTCCTGTCTGGGAGCTGAGCCCAGCCCCTGTTCCACCTGTATGCCTGGTGGAGACAAGTATTCTGAATGAGAAACCAGGTGGCAGAGCACGATTTGGTCAGGATGCTGAAAGTTTGCAAAGGGCTATTTAAGAGGCACTTTGCAACACAAACTGTTTGCACAGCTGTGCAAAATTAATTTATTCAGCAATAATTAGAATGTTTCTGAAACAATAAAAAGGAACATGCTTTGGTGGATTAATCATGCATTTGCACATTTCTAAAGATCCTTTATTACTGCATTTTTATCTCTCTATTATTCTTTGTAAATTTTTTCTACCCAAAGCACTTCTTTTATGGACTGTAGCATTCACCACTCCCTTTACTTCTGCAGCGCTTGCACCTATGGAAAGAACATAGAACTTGTCAAGTTTCTTCTTGACCAGAATGTTGTAAGCATCAATCACCAGGGAAGAGATGGGCACACAGGTAACATCACCGTCCTGATTGTGTATGAGGGCATATACCAGCACTAAAATATCAGGAAGCCATACATACACCATCAGGATTTCCAGGGTAATTCCAAGGTAATTGGGTGACCAGAATCCAAGTACCTTTCAGACAGAGCACAACTTTTTGAAATATTTTTACAGGCAGGCATAAAAGTGATAAGACTTCAGTAAGGATGTGTCAGGCTTGTTAGCATGTATATGAGTAACAACACCTGGCCTGAACTGTTCATCCCATAGTGAGGCTTCTAAGTAGTGTTAGGAATTATTCTGCAAGGAGCTAGGCTTCTGGGATATAGTGTCTGAAGGGCTGCACACATCCCTGTCCCTACTACAGAGAGCTGCCTTTGTTTCTACTTGCTTTTCCCACGTGCAGAGTCATTAAATGTGGTTTGTGGGTGGCAGAGGAAATGCTGACACATCGTGCAGAGGCAATTAGATTGGTTCTTGTAGCCTTAATGTTTAATTTCCACCTCTTGCCTCGGGTATTTTTGACAATATATTCCTTTATCGAGGAAATCAATCTGTGCTTTACAGTTATTGCTGCAGTGATATTGCCATGTTGTGAGACTTGTGCTCCCCACACTTCTCTGGTGTTCCAGGATTGCACTGCGCTTGCTACCATGGCCACATTCGCCTTGTGCAGTTCCTGCTGGATAACGGAGCTGATATGAATCTGGTAGCTTGTGATCCCAGCAGGTCCAGTGGAGAAAAGGATGAGCAAACCTGTTTGATGTGGGCTTATGAGAAAGGTATTTCAACTTTCTAATTTCTGCTACAAAATCCATAGGAGCCGTGCAGCAAAGAGAGGGCAGCTAAGGAAGGAGATAACCCTGCAGAATAACCCTTCAGTGCCTGCAGACAGAGTTCTCACCACCTGCTCTCCAGGTCCTGGCACAAAGCACTATAAAGCTCAGCCCTTCAATTCTTCTCAGATCTCTGTTAAATGTCAGCTTAATCCAGCACAAACTTCAGGAGAGGTGTGTTTCTGTGCTGCTAAAACAGTTGTCTGCAGCAATAAGTGACAAAATTTGTCCGGGTTAGGATTCCAAAACAAATTTTTCAGGCACTGGTTTCCCTGTCAGGTCTGCTGAAGACTGTTCTCAACTTCCACTGCAAGATTTCTGCAGCAGGTTTTTCCTTTGCCATATCTCACATTTTAGGGGTAGGTGGACTCATGAAAATAACATGCTTGTTTTTACTGGCAGGAATTTCCCACGTTTCTGCGGTTAAGAATCACAGTAGGTTTCAGATTAGCACCACCATGTCTTTGTTTGCATATTTTACAGGCGTGTTGTACTTTTTTTTTAAAAATCCCTTGATTTTGTATAAATCAATCAATTAAAAACAAAAAACCAAACCAAAACAAAACAGAAACAACAAAACCAAAAAAGACTACTGAGTTACCTGCAAGTCCTTATATTTCCTCCTTCTTTCCTAGGTCATGATGCCATTGTGACCCTCCTGAAGCATTACAAGAGACCTCAGGATGAATCCCCCTGCAATGAATACTCCCAGCCTGGAGGAGGTATGGGCTGAGCAATCACTTTATTCTCTAACCAAAGGCCTGATCCAGAGAATGCTGAAGTCTCTGGAAATGATCCACCCATGTCAGGGAGCTTTGTCTCAGTTCTACCTGGCACAAATAAAATCAGTGTTATGGACTCACCATTTTCCAGGTACCCTTAATTTATGTCAGAAGTCTTCCGTTATCTTAAATTGGAGTTGTCAGCTCATGTTACTCCTGGAAAGAGGAGCCCAAAGCTGTGAGCTGAAAATCAGTTCCTGTCAACCACTGCTCACACCTTTCCTCATCCTGAATGCCTTGCGTAGCTGTTCTCTTTGTGCTGTTTAGTTCTGATGTTTCTTTGGTTGTTGATATTTTTTCTTTCTGTACTCAGCCCCCCTCATATTTTTTAAAGCTTTGGATATCTAGTTCCCCCTTGGAAATAATTAATTACCCTTTTTGCTACAAAAAGACTCATTTGCATTGGTGACTAAATGACAAAAGCCAGGAAGAGGAATTAAACAAAACCTTTGGCTGTGTGTTGGAGCACTGCCTCGGAGAAGACGAGGGTGCTGTACCCTGGGGTTTGTCTGGGTCATGTAGTGCTCCAGGTATGTAAACAGGAGAAACCTACAACCAGCAGCAGCATCAACCTGCTCCCTGCATCGTTTGGCCTGTTCCAGGTTTAGGTGTAGTATAGCTCAAGTGTATGTAACTCTTTATTAGACTAAGGTTATGTGTGCATTGGAAATTGTTTTGGCAAGCAATAAGCACACCCAGGGAGATTTTGTAATGCTGATTATTAAAAGGACAACAACAAAGCAATACAACACCTCCATCTGCTGTACCCCTCACTGTGGAGAAAATTAACTGTATCCCAGCCCAAACCAGCTCATATCAGATGTGTTTGTGTGTTTATTTGAATTCTCATGCTTTATTATTCATTCTTTCAGCCATCATTGCCTCATTAATTTATCAGCACAGACACTTATGCTGTCATTGAACTCCATAAATTTCACTCTGTTCTCTATTTCAGATGGTTCCTACGTGTCAGTGCCGTCCCCTCTGGGGAAGATTAAAAGCATGACAAAAGGTATTTGCAATGGCAAGGGAAAACTTGAACTTTTGAGGTCTTTTTACCCACCATGTTTGTCACCCTGAACATCCTGCACAAGATTCATTATTCCTGAAATTTTCATTGTTCATCGTTCCATTTCCCTGGGATAATTTTATGAAACAGCATACTTAGCTTTGTTACTCAGCATAATGACAAGTCTTGTATTTATGTTATTTTCATTTACTTTAAAGGATGTATTTATTGTTATTTCTTTGAGAAAAGACTGTTTTGTGAATTAGCATTAATGAAATACCCACTTATCCATGAATGAAAATAAATACCATATTGAATCCTACTATAAAATGCCTGGATTATCTTTACAAGAAAAATTCTGTTCAAAAATATCTTGTGTTGCTCTGAAACAAACACAGATAAAATATTCAGATAAATACTTGCATTTTGAAATATTTCCTCCTTTTTTATTTTGTGGTGCTTTCAATTTTCCTCTTTAAATGTTCACTGGATATATTCAAATCCTTACATTCTGTACACAGCACCATCCAATTGTTCCACTTAGAAATATTATGATAAACTTTATAGTAATAAACCAAAAAAGTCAACAAGATAGAGACATTTGACAACTAAATTTAGATTCCACATGTCACTAGGAGTTGGCTCTGGAACAGCATCTCCAGCAGCAGCAATCAGCACTGGATGCACAGAAAAAAAGAAACTGATTCTCCATGTATGGAATTTTGTGCAACCATGCCATGGCACAGGCAGAGTTTGGGGATGAGGGAAAGTGCTCATGGCTGATGTGGTGCTAAAGCCAGGAATGCCAAGGCAACTGTGGCATTGCAAGGATTTGTCTGTCACTGGGATTTGCTTTGTTAATGGAAGAAAGGGAACAGGTTTAGCACTCAATTAACACAGGAAAATCAGCTTTCTCAGTGCGAGGGTTCTGAAGTTCAGTGCTTTTATGTTCTGTCCTCCCCTGACCCACGTTTTACAAGCAGGATGAGTGTTTCTTTTGCAGAGAAGGCTGACGTTCTCCTACTCCGCGCTGGTTTGCCATCGCACTTCCACCTTCAGCTCTCTGAGATAGAGTTTCACGAGATTATCGGCTCAGGTACCAGAATGGAAAGTGCATCCTCTTGAAATGTGTGATGTTCGTAACAAACATCTCTGTGCTTATTTATTTTAAATCATTTTAGGGTCTTTTGGAAAAGTCTACAAGGGACGGTGCAGAAATAAAATTGTTGCAATCAAACGGTACGTTTGTCAGGCTTTTCCATCCTGTTTGGGCAATGGCCTAGTTTGAAGTATTAAGAAAGCCCATATTTTATGGTATTTTATAATATTTTTGCCTTTCTGTTTTCTCTCGTGTCAATCCTAAGCTATCGAGCCAACACCTACTGCTCCAAGTCTGACGTGGACATGTTCTGCCGGGAGGTTTCCATTCTCTGCCGACTGAACCATCCGTGTGTCATCCAGTTTGTGGGAGCGTGCCTGGATGACCCCAGCCAGTTTGCCATCGTCACCCAGTACATCTCCGGGGGATCGCTCTTTTCCCTGCTCCATGAGCAGAAGAGGTATTCTCGTTGTCCTCTACTCAGGCTTTCTGCATAGAATTTGGAAGAGTAGGGAATCTATGCTGATGTAAATATGCATTTCAGTATAAGACAACACAGAAAGGAACACACTAGAAAATGCTGATCTTTGGTTCACTTAATTTGGTGTACGAGGGAAACTGGTAAGTAATCACAAAATTGTTATTGTCATTATTTTACATTACATAGATTATATAACATTATTTTGTATGTAAAACACTTTTGAAGGTTGCACGATTTACACTTAAGAATAATTTACAGACAATTTTTGACAGTTTATTAACTTTGAGTAATTTTTTTTTCCAAAATACAGAACTCTTGATTTGCAGTCTAAATTAATCATTGCTGTAGATGTGGCCAAAGGCATGGAGTACCTCCACAATCTCACACAGCCCATCATACATCGGGATTTGAACAGGTCAGTTTCTGTCTTTAACCTAAATATTCAGAGAACATGAAGGCTCAAAGGCACAGGGACCTCCACAGACTCCTGTAACCACGTCACGTCTCATTAGCTCTGAACTGAAAATAATCTTAGAAGTGTTACACAAACCCCTACAAGTCACAATTGCCAAACTGTCATTGTCCTTGAAGGCGGCAGTCACTGAAAAAGAGCATTTTCTTGCATCTGTTTGTTTAGGTTTTTCTGAATTTCCATTTCTGAATGCTCCATGTATTTTAGCCCAGCACCTGCTGTCACTTTCCCTTGTCACTTCATCTTCTTCCTTTGTTTTGTCTCTTTTACTCTAAGTATTTCCCCGTAGTTACAAGTTCATGTGTTTCTTGATTTGCTTGGCTGGTTTGTTACAGCTAAAAGCAGCTCTGACTGCTCTCCTCCCAGAGCTGAGGTCTCACACAGGACCAGGCACTCATCGCTCTCTTTGGTGGTAGCTGAGTAGGAGCACTGAGTCCTCGATGTCTACAGGAAGAAGCCCATTCTTGCTGTTCTAGTTATGAGAACAGTCTCGTGATGTGCATGTTTCAGCAACAGGGGGTGAAATACCTAAACTGCATTGACTGCAAGATTGGAGATGAAAATGATCCTTTTGCTAAGGTGAAACATGGTCCTTAACTCTGTCAGCCCTTGAGAGCAACAGGCACACTGGGGTGGCATCCCCCACTTTCCCTCTGAGTCTCCTTCACATCCCTGCATCACTGCACAGGTTCCTTTCGGGCCACAACCCATGGTCTCTGAGGGAGAGCCCTGTTTTCAAGGCTGCAGCTCTTGCCTCGGCTGTGATGCAAGCTGAGAGCCCTGTGCCTGACCACTGCAACCTGTGGGACTGCTCTGGGGCAGCCAAGGCTCAGACTAGGGCAGCCAAGACTCAGCTCAGCTCCATGATTCAGGCCTCACAGCTCAGCTCCAGGCTGTGGTGGCTCTTAGAAGAATGACTTCAAATAACATTTTCCACAAAAGAAAACCCAAACCAGTATCTTCCTAGAGAGCTGGAAAGCATGTAATTGCCCCACAGAATTTGTACAGATCATATTTGTGAGGGTCAGAAGATAATTTGCTGTAGGGACACTACTGTCATTGATGTGTGCTGATGAGAGCAGCTCAACTTCAGTGCAAAAGGAGGAGTTGTGTTTGCAGCATGAGTCCCAGCCAGCCCACAGGCACAATTACCAGATGAAAATCTTTGCAACAATTTAAGAGAAAGACCAAGAGTGAAATTGTGTTAAGTTTTGCCACTGGCTTCACAGGAGTTTCATATTTTTTACCTTAAATTTTCACATAGCTTGTAACCCCCTTTGTGAGTTCTGAAATCTAATGCACCACACATAATGCATTAAATAAATCTGCAATGTGGCTTGACAGAATAGAGAAGGAAATGAATCTTTCATGTACTCTACCCTGGAAAAGGGGTTATCCTTCCATTTGGAGAATAATTGGGAGTTTTATTTTGCTTTTCACTTCTGACAGCTATCCGCAATGGTGACACGTATCAGCTTATTACTACTTACACCATGGTGAGGGATGACAGCCACAATGATTATAGCACTTTAATAAAAAAGAGACCATTTTAGTATCAATTTAATTTAAGCCATAACAGCTGAACATGGCTGGAGCAAGCCTTTGAGCAACTGACCTGCATTTGATGGCTCTAACTATCCGTGAACAGTTCTGAAAGCTGCTTGGTGAGGGAGATGAAAGAGAGGATGGCAGCCTGGTGGTAATGGGGATAGAGTCTGCGACTCCTCTTTGTTCAAACATCCCTTGTGAAATCTTAAAATAGCTGTTGCTTTTCATTAAACCCACAGCGTGTTAAAGGCAGAAGGATCTTTTCATGGCCCTGATCTCTGGGAAAGGGACATGCTGTGCCTGTCACTTGCCATGGGAGGGAGAAGCCTCCATGGCTGGCAGACCCAAGAACCACATCCTTTCACAAAGGCAGGATGATTGCACATTACTCATTCTTCTCTCATTTTCTTCCTTCCATGGTTTCATGAAGAGAATGATGCTTGCTCTCACCATTGCAATCCCTATGTGATCTTAACAGAAGACAATTAATTTCTGATTCTGCTGAACTCATTATTAACTTCTGCCTGCTCAGCTCAGCTCAGTTTTGTCTTCTGTATTTCTCAAAACAGAGGCTTAAGAGTTCCTTTCTCATCCAAGATTTTCAAATTTGCAAGTGCCATTGAGGCAATAACAACATTTTTGAGCTGTACCTTCCAAGCCCTGTTTCTGTGTGCTGTATTTTTTACTACAGAAAAGAAAAATCAGTAACTACAGCATTCACTGGAGGTACCAGACTGACAAAACCCTCCAGAGCCTGTGTCCTGCCCTCAGATATGGCCATCCATGTGCTCAACACCAGAATGAGCCTTTCAGCATTGTTTGTCATATTCCGGGCCAGGGGAGGTTCAGGTTGGACATCAGGGAGAATTTCTTTATGGAAATAACTGTCAAGTACTGGAATGGGCTGCCCAAGGAGGTGGTGGAGTCCCCATCCCTGGAGGTGTTCAAGGAATGACTGGATGTGGCACTCAGTGCTCTGGTCTAGTTGACAAGGTGCTGGTGGGTCACAGGTTGGACTCGATAGTCCTGTACATCTTTTCCAACCTTAATGATTCTGTGAGTCTATGAAAGGCTGTTGCATGCCATGAGGAAAAAGGGCCTGTCAATTGATTTCTCAGCTTCTCAATAAAAACTGTCAATCCAGGTCTTGATTATGCCTTGACTTGTCAAGTTGTATTTATTCAAGGTCTACACAATCCTGGAGAAGACTGAAGTTGAAGCTAGGGCTCAATGCAGTTTATTCACATTGAGACTTGGGGATATTTTTTGTCCCTACTGACAGAGGCCAAATTTGATTGAAGACCACAGCAAAGTCTGTAGCTTTCTATGACTTGTGTACCTACACTCAACCCAGGGTGCAGCCTTCAAGAGTCTCTCTAGTTCAGCTTTGTGTTTGATTCATATTTTCATTTGGCATCTGGTGGGGATCTCAAAACAATTCCCCATGTCATACTCAAATCACTTCAATATTTTGATGGAAAGTACATATGGGAGCTAAAATTAGATTGAATATAAATCGAAAGAGTCACGATTACGTTTTTATGATTAAATTTATCATCCCACATGTTGGTTTTAGGTGAAACTAGAAATCTTAAAGACAGTGATTTGTGAAAGTCCTGCTTGGGAGAACTTAAATTTTTTTCTGTCCTAAAACTGTTATCTGGTGAAATTTGTGTTCCTCACTTGACTGTTCTTGTGTCTATCTGCAGCTCTAATATGAGCAAGTTGTGCTTTTTGTTGAGACCATCAATCTCACTTTCATTTTTTTCTCCCCATGTAAGCCTTGGCCAAATTTTTCATTTCTTTTTTACATAGACTTTTCACACTTCTGAATTTACTTGGATCAGTCAGCACTTGATAAATATCCTGTCAGCAGCATTGTGTCCACATTCTTGCACTTTTATGTTGTGATTTGCTCAGCCCTTCCAAAGCAGAATCACAGAATATGCCGAGTTGGAAGGGACCCACAAGGATCATCGAGTCCAGCTCCTGGCCCTGCACAGGACCATCCCCAAAAGTCTCACCATGTGCCTGAGAGTATCATCCAAACACTTCTTGAACTGTCAGGCTTGGTGCTGTGACCACTGCCCTGGGCCCTGAAGGTGTAATGACTGGGGTAGGGAAACCTTCATCCCAAGAGGTACTGGAAGCTTGTGACCTAGCTAAGACATCTTGTGAGTCTTTCCTCGTGTTCCCACTTTGTTTGAAAACCTGTGTTTGTGTTGCTGATTTCTAAAAGCCTTGTTCAAAGGTTGGATTGTTGGTCGAAGGTTTGGCTCTGTGATCTTGGAGATCTTCTCCAACCTTAATGATTCTATTATTCTATGGTTTTATGAAATGGCCTTTTTTCTAATTCCTCATGTATATTCTTTGCTGAAAATTAAATAAGTTACTGTAACGTCCTTGAATCAGTAAATCAATTTCCAATAGATTCTATATACACTTTCCCTGCTAAATGATGTTTTGCAATAGGCAGAAGATATTTTGTGTGCATGATCCATTCTATATCGACTCTTTGGATCTGCTCCTTCCCATCTATACACCGTCATAAATTTGGGATTACCACCATGAATTTACACCTACCTAAGCCTTAGAAGAGAAAAGAATCAGTCCATGCAGTTTTATTTGAAGGCCATCACTGTGCTTATATTCAAATATCATCTTCATCACTGAGATTAGGTGCACTTATTTAATAAAACTATTAGACTGGGTCTGTAACTAATTACAGAAGCTGTTTTGCTCTGGTATTGATTAAAAGCTGACCTTCTGAAGCTTTGGGTTTGCCTCTCAGAGTTAACGTGCACTTTCTAACAATAAATACAAGATGTAGCTATAGACATTTGACTACCTATGCAGGTAATTTGAACTCCTCAAGAGTGTATCTATGACCCAAAACTGTAACATTTTCACCATTTTTAAGACACTATCAAACAATTACCTATAGTTTTTTTTTCCCCAGTCACAATATTCTCCTGTATGAGGATGGTCATGCTGTAGTTGCTGATTTTGGAGGTAAGGAGTTTTTGTGAAACATTTATAAATTAACCCCAAATTCTCTAAAACTAAACGCGCTGGCTGAGACAATCCTGTAGGATTGCACTGAATACAGGGCTTTTGTATAACAAGGTGTGTGTCTGTATTGTCCTGACAGTAATTATTTTTCTTGTTCTGTTTCAGAATCTCGATTTCTGCAATCCCTGGATGAAGACAACATGACAAAACAACCTGGGGTTTGTTTCTTGTTTTGTTCCACATAATTAATATCAAATATACAGACAAACCCTATTTAGGAGAAATTGACATTGGAAATATATTTATTGGAAAAGACGGACTGCTGTAGTATTTCATCTCTTCAGTGTTTTTCTGGTTTGGCTTAATTTTTTTCCTTTAGGTGTCTTTAATAGCAGAGATGAGGGAATATATAACATCTTAAACAGAAAACAATGTTTTATAAGGTTGTCTTGGGAGCTCTATTGCCCAAATTCCTTTCTAAAGAGTGATTTTTAATCCACCCTTCCTGACTGTCACACACATTTGTTGGCAGGAGATTCCTTTTTCTAGCAGGGAATCAGTTCCTCAGCACTAATTCCCTTATTTCACAGTTCTTTTCTCCACAACAGCCTGTTGCTCACAGTCAGATTTACAAGACAGTTGTTGTTGTCTTCATGGCTTTAAGTCCAGATGCATCCCATGTGTCACTCCATGGCCCGGAATATTCACATCATCCTAACTACTAATGTGAGGTGGGACGGGCGATGCCAAAGGATGGGTAATACTACACCAGGGCTTTTAATCAGCACTTTAACTCCCTGTAATGGCACTCACTGTGAGGAGCAAGGGTTCCTGCTCAGACCCAGGTCCTGCCAGGCCTTGGTGACATCCCACTGAGAAGATCTGTCTTGAGAAAGTCTGTCCTGAGAAGGGCTGTCCTGAGAAAGGCTGACCTAAGGAGGACTGTCCTGTCCTGTAGAGGATGCAGAGTAAAGGAACCAGGGCACAAGGAATCTGACAATCACCCCAAACCCATCACCCCAGGGAGAGGCCAGTTCCTTGTGAAGCAGCTTCAGAATTAGGGGTCTGCAGGCAGCGGTGAGACCCCAAGAGAGCAGGCCCAGCCCAATACAGCTGTGATCAGCTTTTACTTCTCCCAGCTGAATCATATAATTCCTATTATATGGCATATATTCATATGTATATATATATATCTATCTCAGACCTGATGATGTGGTCTGCAGGCCTGGAGGCTGGGCTTATTCTTTTATTCTCACCCTACTCTCATGTTTAAAGTCTGCTCAGCCTGGCTGTACAGGGCTGAGACAGCACCAAGCTAATGCAGTTACATATCATGTGCAGTAACACACATTGACTAGATTTTGCAAGCCAGGTGAAAATTTTTCCTGGCAAATTACCAGTTATTTTATGGAGTGACAGAGGCAGGAAATAAGAAAACAAAGGAAAACAAACATACAAAGACAGGAATAGGTGCATGTGTGAGGGGGCAAACACTGCTAACATGTGACTGCTGTTTCCTGGTGTGCAGAACCTGCGCTGGATGGCCCCTGAGGTGTTCACCCAGTGCACAAGGTACACCATCAAAGCTGACGTTTTCAGCTATGCTCTGTGCCTCTGGGAGCTGTTAACAGGAGAAATTCCATTTGCTCACCTGAAACCAGGTAAGATGCTCAATGAATTAGTATTTTAAATTTTTCTGAAGTGAAGAAGTAGCTACTCTGTGTAATTTTAACCAATAGTTTACTAAAGTATGTTATTAAGTGCTGAGATACAGCATTTGGTGAAAAGCACAGAAATATCCCATTATAATCATGTATATTACTCCCTGCAGATCTACATAACCTACAATTCCTTATCCAGGTCTAGCATTAGAAACAAGTCACTCTGACTGCAGGCTTTTTTGCCTCTCATGTGGGTGTTGGGATTGCAAAGCCATTCCTTGGTACTTGTCCTCATATGCCTCAAGAGAGCACCCAAAAACTATGGGGGAGTACCAACAGCAGAGTGGCCTTTCCAGGGCTGCACTTGGCACTCCTGAGATTCTGACCCCTGAAAGGACGTATTAGAGGTCAAGAGTGCTGCAGGACATGGTCAGAGCCAGCACGGGTAAGGAGGGAGGGCTGAGACCCTTCTGCCAGTGAGACCCCCACTGCCGTCTGTCCTCTGGCTGGAGGTGGGCCCGAGGCCATGGGGATGGGCAGCTCACTCTGCTCTCAGTCTGACTGGAAAAGCCTCCTTTAACCTCCATGCCTTTATCCACAGGTTGGATGGCTCAGTGTTCCTGTGCCTGCCCGGTGTCTCAGCAGTGAGCAGGTGTGTTCCCAGGATCTGTGTGAGTTCAGGCACTAACGGGTCTCTGTGGGCTGTCCTTTGCAGCAGCAGCAGCAGCAGACATGGCCTATCACCACATCCGCCCACCCATCGGCTACTCCATCCCCAAGCCCATCTCTGCCCTGCTCATGAGGGGCTGGAACGCCTGTCCCGAGGTGAGTGCCCCTGGCAGTGAGAAAACAGGCATGTCTGCTCTGGCTGACCCTCCCCAGAATCCCAGTTTCCATGGGAAGGGTCACTGCAGAAAGCCCCCAGACAGATAACGGGGTGTGTCAGGAAATACAGGAGAGTTGGTGAATTGAGGAGGAAAGTAAATTGACATTTAGCCATTCAATGAAACCTAATTAATCATGTAGCTTTGATTATGACTTGAGTTATAGTGTGAGTAGAAAACTCCTTGCTGCTCTCAGACTTCTGTATATAACTGCTAATGACAGCATGTAACACACATTAAGTTTAAATTTATTAATAAGATGTCATATTAAAGTGTTGACTTAAGCAAGCACAGAAATGGATGCAGTCCCTGTGTCTTGTCAGCATTCCCACAGCCCACTTAGCCCCAAAACCTTTTTTTCAGAGTCCCAGTGCGCTTTGTTACCCATCAGTGACACTCCAACATCACTTCATCTTGCCAATGTTTTAGAGTTTCATGACAAAATTATAAAGAAATTGATAGCACAGTCACCTCATGGATGGCCAGTACTTTTCACAAGATGTGAGCAAGAAGTTGTTAAAATGATCTTTATTAAAAGTGTTTTGCTTCTGTTCTTTATTAAACTTTCCTTCATGGATGGCAAGGCTGCTGTCACTCCTGGACTGGAGGGCTGCTGAGAGGGCTGCAGGGCTTTGGCCCAAAGCCCTTAAATAGAGCCTACCTCTTACAGGTGGTTCTGTTGAGGACAAGGTGGTGATGGGAATGAGTAGCTTATTTAGCAGTTACCTCATTAAGGTATTCCCAGCCCTCCATTGTCAAACAGTGCTCAGGTACTGCTCCAGTCACACCTGAGCTTCCCGGGAAGGCTGAGCTGTGAGCTGGGACAGAACACAGACAGGCAATAATGGAGGGCTACTTGTCATTCCCCTCACTTGCCTGATCCAGTCCCGAGTGTGGCCTCCACAAACCTCTGTGCTACTTGAAGCACACAAAGATGGACACACTTGTCCAGGAATGGGCTGGGCAGGCGGTGGGAAGCAGCTGTGGGGGGGTACAGGTACACGGACAAGGGGAGGAGGAGGACGGCCACAAAGGCAGCTTGTCTGCTGCTCGTCACTGCTGTTGCTGTGTCCAAAGTCCTGTTCATGGGCAAAGAGGAAGCCAACCAAAGAAGAGAGCAGAGCCAAGAATTTATTAATAGCATCTTTGTAATCTTATGATCTAGTCATTATTAGCTCAAATGTAATTGTTACAGAAAAAGAGATGAATTGCAGTTAAAGTCGTTATACACACACCTCTTCGTTTCGTAACTCAGCACTGAACTTGCAGTTCTCATCAGATTCCCAAACAGACTGACAGCAATGCCATGAAATTCAGAGAAATCCCATCCCTGTGTGTCAGTCTATTCAAGCAGATCTGCCCCTTTCCATTTTTAACCCAGCTCTGCTTTTTTTGTTGTGTTCCCAGGGGAGACCAGAGTTCTCAGAAGTTGTCACAAAGTTAGAGGAGTGTCTGTGCAATATTGAGGTAAGGACCTGGTTCCCAGCATGGGGGGTCTGTGTGTGTACAAGCAGATAGGAGTACAAGTGGGGACAGGGACAGTGCCAGCAGCTGAGGACAGCAGTGGCTTTGGAGCTGCTGGAAAAGTCCAAGGAAAAGTGGGGGACAACTTATGAGAGACATGAGGAAGGATTTGTAAATATGCAATAACAGTACCTTTTTTTTTTTTTTAAATCCAGTTAATGTCTCCAGCCTCCAGCAACAGCAGCGGGTCTCTGTCTCCCTCCTCCTCCTCGGACTGCCTCGTGGCCCGGGGAGGTCCCGGCCGCAGCCACGTCGCCGCACTGCGCAGTCGGTTCGAGTTGGAATACGCCCTGAACGCTCGAGCCTACGCTGTCTGGTCACAGGGGTGTGTATGAGCCCCCCAGGGAGGGAGAGAGGCTCTGAAAGGCTTAGACTGAGGTGATTAAGGGAAGGAAGTCGTGCTCCTGCAAGGTGGTGTGGCAGGACCAGGAGAGAGCTCTGCCAGACCTGTGCCGTCACCTGTGCCCATTACAGAGATCAGGGATAAACTACCTGTCAGCAGGACAGTGGGTTTGGTTCATGACTGGAAGATAATTCCACCGTCTTCCTCACCAGAGAAACTTGTTTGCAGGACCCTTTTAGCAGTGACACATAAAATACATGGCAATGATCCTGGATTGATGCCTGGAATTGCTTCCAAGATGACAATGCAGAGATAGTTGTGAAGCCCCAAATGGGGTATTTGAGGGCAGTTACTCTGAGAATGGTAACCGAGTGCCAGCGTGCCTGTGGGTCCTGGTCTTGCTTCATGACTTTTTCTTGCTTTTTGTTTACTTGAACTGCTGTGGTCAGGCCCCACACTGATGTCTCGTGGTACTGTCCTTTCCTCCCACTCTGAAGAAAAAGCTCCTGTAGCCTTCATCAGTCTTACCTAAACTGACACCTCTTGTTTAATTTGCAGCACTGGGCAACCCCCTTCTCAAGGCCTGTCTCTGGATGACATGAGAAGGAACTTCCAGTACCCCCCAGTCGACAAAAACGGTGAGTTAATGCTGAGGGGTTCTCTGCCACAACAAGTTGTTCTGCTGCCATGAGCACTGCAGGGAGGGGGGACAGGAGCACCACTGCTGTGCAGAGCTACAGTTGATCCTCTCTCTGCACCTTGCAGGGTACGTGTCGGACCCCTTGAGCACCATGAGGTTCCACTCCTGCGGCAGCAGCGGCAGCTTCGAGGAGAGCAGCTGAGGGAGGGACCGTTTGCCTGCCGCCAGCCTGGCCATTGACCTGCAGCTCTCGCTGCACCACCAAACCCCAGGTGTCACACCGAGATCCCTGAACAGCTTTAGCACTGATGGCAAATATCCCCATCCTGCGTTCTGCTTTAGCATCCCCCTCTGCTGACCTGCCCGAGGGCTGGGTTTTGGTGGTGTGCTGCTGTTCTGTAACACAGGAATGCCCACAAGGAATGCTGCACTTTCATCTTGGGCACTGATAACACGATGAGATGAAAGTAAAGAAACATCAGTTATATTCCAGAGCTTTGAGGCAGATTGCTCTCAGCTTGGATGGCCCTGTCAGCCCACCCTGGCTGGGAGGTGCCCAGGAATCGCCAGCCCCATCCCCATCAAGGAAAGGAGTAGCCTGTCACCCTCACTTCCATCCACCCACCATTGAAGCTTGGTTGTCCCTGGTCCCAGCTTCTGAACCAGACCTGGTTTGGATTTCTCCACAGCCCCAGACACATCCCGTGTCCCATTCCCCCCTCCATGGGTTGGCCCAGCTCCCCAGCACAGCGGCCCCGGCCACAGTTTGTCAGGGCTCTGACCCTTGGGTGCTCTCCTGCATGCTGAGAACGTGGACATATCTGGGTGTCCATCTTCCATCAACTCCTCCAGACATCCATGTTTTGTTATCCACTTGGTTTGGTTTGAGGGATTGTTTTTCCCCGAAAAGTGTAAGCTTTCCTTCAGTGGTTTGCTTACAAAAAGCAACACAGGAACTCCAAAACAAACTTTAAATGAGAAGGAACTTGTGTCAAATTGTGTCACAAACTTGATAACATTAACATAGTGCAAAGTGGCATTTTTAACGAAGCAAACCTGTGTCAGGTGCCATTGCAATGGGCACCCAGTGCCACAAAAAGACCCTGCAGCAGTGACTGAGCACAGGGAATTAAAAAAGAGAATAGAGGTAGGGCAGGAGAAATTAAACTATTCCTCTACAAGCAATTACGGAGTTAATTGTGCTGTTATTTTCTGGAGTCTTTTAAAATTAGCAAACTGTATCTGTAATCCTGTATGTATGCCAAGGCAGAGTGGGAGTCAGAACTCACCATTGCTGGGCAGAGCTCTGTGGGTGTTATTGTTCCTACAACCACGATCCCTGAAGCAGGTCTGTGATGAGGCCTCGAGCAGTATGACAGACATGAGCTGTGACTGCGTGGTGGGCTCTGCCGATGCTCTGCTGCCATGCCTGCCATTAATTCCACAGTCCTGAAGCAATAAAACTGGGGAAGAGGTGGTTTTTCATTTGTTGTGTTTCGCTTGCTGAAAAGCTGAATGTGGGGGAAGGAAAACCAAGCTCCAAGTGCAGCTCTGTTACAGCTCTCCCACCACTGGCCCCTGGTACCAGCCAGTGGTTACCTCTGCTCCCCTGGGCTCCTGTCCCAGGTGCAGTTCTGTTTACACCAGCAGCTGCTGGGATAATGAAGTGTCAGGATAAACACACAGCAAAGCCGAGGATGGGGTTCACAAGGGGACCTGCTGGACCCTGTCTGCAATCTTCCCAGACTGGGATATTTCCATGGAGGGGTTGGAACAAGAGGAGCTTTAAAGGTCCCTCCCTTTAAACTACAACAAAACAACATCCAGATTTGTCTGCAGCTGGAGGAAATCTGCTGTATTCTTTCTAGAAGTACAAGCAGCGTTAGCAGTTGGCATTCTGTGAGGGAAGAGGTGCAGAGCAGAAGGGAGAAGGTGCGTCTAGGATGCTGATGAATATTCCCTACCTGACCCTAATTGCCCAGATGTTCTATATCGTAGAGCCACAGAAGCACAAGCTGATGAAGGAGGGTGAACAGACAGTAGGTCTCAGTCCTTGGTTTTCATACTGGCCAGAAACACCAACAGGGCAGAAAGAATCCATTGTCATATCTGAAATCTCAGTTCCAGCTCTAAGTCTCTTTTTCAGCAGGAATTTTTTCTTCCAAATATCTCTGCACTCTGTCTTTTTCCCTTGCTTAAAGCAACCATGCAGTGACTCTGCATTTAGTGACTTAGCAACTGGGCCTGAAAATCAGAAACTAAACTGTGTTAGAGAACTAAAAATGGAGCAAGGGAGCAGACTTCATGTGCACTAATACCTCAGTGTACTCATAGATACCTGAGTTGCTGTGTCATCCCTGAGTACCTCCTCGGAACATGTCACATGAAAACAACAAAAAAATTCCAGAAAGCAAACGTTCTATAGTTTAAAAAGCCCTTTACAAAGCCACCTGCTTGCAAATAATTTTACTAGTAATTAAAATTACTGGTTCCTTGAAGAAAACAATGTCGTAGATAATTGCTCTCTATGGAAGAAACATCAGACTTAGGGAAAAAACATGTTTCATAGGAGTGATCAGTAATACAAACAAAAACTCTGAAAAATGTAAATTACTGAGTAGAACATGCTCCAAAGCTGTTTGTGGGACTGCAAGTAGTCTGTGCTGTTCCCAGAGAAGCCCGAGGACCCCAGCATATCAAAATATTTACCAAGAATGAGACAGTCCGAGGATTCTTACCCTGCTTTGGAGACCTGCCAGTGCCTGGCAACTGTAGTGATATTTTAAATTAACATATCAGCAATAGATTAAAATAGATGATCTAGATTAAAATAATTAAAATAACATGGAGCCCAGACAAGGACTTGGACTGCAGGCAGGAGTGAACCCGGCATTCCTGCAGCACATGTCCACCAGCACGGCACAGCACAGGACAGGATAGGACAGCCAGCACAGCACAGGACAGCCAGCACAGCACAGGATAGGACAGGCAGCACAGCACAGGACAGCCAGCACAGAATGGTACAGGACAGCCAGCACAGCATGGCACAGGGCAGCCAGCACAGCACAG
>NW_020897760.1:3219926-3355443 GCF_003984885.1 Neopelma chrysocephalum
ACAGCCAGCACAGCATGGCACAGGGCAGCCAGCACAGCACAGGACAGAACAGCCAGCACAGCATGGCACAGGGCAGCCAGCAAGGCATGGCTGGCTCCCTCAGAGGCTGGGCTGGCACAGCCCTACCAGGCAGGCCGAGGGGTTGGTCATGCCTGGTTTTCACGGCTGAACCCCAAAACCCCTCAGGTAATTCCCAGCCAGGAAAGTGACCTTGCGGCCCTTATTTCAGACAGACAGATGCACCGCCCATACGGTGCTGCCCACCAGGTGCTGCCCACCACCAGCATCCCAGGCAGTGTCTGTGAGCCACCATCCCACATCCCTTCCAGCGATGCCAGGGCTTGGTGCCCAGTTCCAGGAGTGGGACTTCAAGCCTTCCCATGCCGTATCCACATTGCACAGCTGGCGTGGGTTTGAACTGGTGAAATGCATCTCTTCAGTCTGTGGGATGTCACCAGGCTCCAGCTGTGCAAGACACATCTGAGGCACAACCATCAGCAGCCAGTGATAGGCAATTGAGGACACCTGACAGTTCAGGGAGCTCCAAAAGCCTTCCTGATGAGCCAAGAATGAGTTATGCCAGTGGCAACACTGTTTGATAGTTTGCTTTGCTCACATATGCTCACTTTAATAATTAATTGGAGGGTTTTTTCTGCTGCACATCTTGTTTTTCCCCAAGTGCCACCTACTTTTCACTTAGAAGTTAATTACTAATTAGCACCAGATAGGAGAACAGAAAGGACCAAGGGAAACACTTCCAAACCTATACAATTATCCTTTTCCATGGTTTTGCTTATTACCAAATTTCTGCCTGCTCAGATGACAGGGACGCTAATGTTTTGAAAGTCCACATACATGTTCCTAACCACAGGATTCCTTCCCCCAGTTGTTACAACCACACGCACAAGTGCCGTTTGTAAGTATTTCAAGAACGTTAAATAATGAACTGTCAGCATTCCAGTTCCTTACAATCACACTGCCCTGTTCACCAAGGCCTTCTCAGATGCCCTGGGTCTCCTGCAGCCCCAAAGGGGCTCCCAGGAATCCCTGCACCCCCATCTGCCTTTGCTCACCTTGAATTGCCACCCATGTGTCCAAACGCTCAGGTGCAGCCATGCCACAGCCCCAGCCATGAGCTTTGTGTGGGTTCCTGCTTAAGGCAGCTTTAGCAGCACAAACACTCAGCACAACATCAGTCAGTCCTTTGGCAAACTGAGACAGACACCACAGCCCAGGCCCTGCTGCACAGGCAGGGGTTATTCCTACAGTTAAACTGCTGGCAAAAATTGAAGGAGCTGCACAGACTGGTACAGGTGTTTAATAGACCCAAGTGAACATGCAGATCTGATATGTACACAGAAAACTCAACGTCCTGAGATGGTCCTTAGCAGGAATGTGAACAGACTGCACGTACAAATGCAACTGCCTCTAGTACAGGAGGGAACACAGCAACCACTTGATCACATTTGAGCTTCCACTCCCATGCATATTGATCTGAAGTGACTCAGAGAACCAATCCACTCAAAATCCTATTCATTTCAGCCTCATTTCCCTACTTGAAATGCAATTACAGTCCCTACTGTGTGGGGCTGAGTCTCCTGCACCCACCAAACAGTGCCTAGAGGCTGCTGCACACCCAGCCCCAGGTGCCCAGCTCAGAAGGGTCTTGGTGGGCCCATAGAGGTGCAGGAGAGCTGAGAGGAGCCTCAGGTAGTAGAGATGGGCAGCCACTGCCAGGCTGAGACAGCTCCACACTGATCACCCTCTTTCAGCCTCAGCCCAGGCTCTGTGGGCCAGGAAGTCACTCCTGACTGACACCAGCAAAAGCAAAAGGCCAGGCTTTATGCATTTACAAATACTTGTTAGAATTGTTCTGATTTAACAACTTTTAACATTTCAAAGTGCCAAGCATGCCCTGAAGTGTGGCCAACAGCAAGTGTGGATCCCTGAGACAGAAGCCCCCCATGCCCCCCAGCACAGGGGGCACTGTGCATGCAGGAGAGCTACCCTCCCCTAACCTGGGGTGGGGGAGTCCCCAGGCTAAAACCCTTGTGTGAGGCCTCCTTCACCCCTGATCCTGACATTGCATCTCTGCTGAACGTCCCTGGATGATCTTACCAGAATCAAGCAATGGCATGCACAAGTGCCCCATGCACAACAGTGAGGACACAGCCTGACTGACAGAAGGCTGCAGCTCAGAAAGGCAAAGACATCCCAAAAAATGACAGATACACTCAGACATAGGCACCCTGTACAGACAAACACACACAGTACATCCGCCTTCATCCTCCTGCCCACCTGGAGGAGCAAGTGATGCATCGGGGAGGAAGGGAAGTTCAGGCAGTCCAGTATTCCTCTGGTTTTTGGGAAAAACAAGCATGACAGCTGTGGAACAATCCTGGTGATTACCGTCTTCATAATTCTGAAGCAGCACTGTTTCCTGGGCTGGCAAACACAGGCTCGTTTCAGTTGTCTGCTGCACACTGAGGAGCTGCTATGGTGAAATGTAACAGGTGGTTGTGGTACTCGCGGAGTCAACACAGGAGTGACATCCCAGCTGGCACAAACCCACAGCTAATTGTGTGAATGTTGCAGGACACAGCATTGAGGAGCTGCTGAAAAAGCTCAGAGCAGAGTTTCTTCCCCATCATGGGACTGTTCTGTGGATACGATGACTGGGCCTGGGTTTGCACTGTCCTACGGAACAAAAAGCAAATGTTACAGAAAACGTTCTGAACTTGGAGCTATTGAGGTATTGCTGTGACATCTCCTACAAGCAGAGGCCAGAGTAACAGCAAAGCCAAGTGCTGATGCTGACCTGGTGCTCCAGAGCTCACAGGTGCTGCCAGGGCTCACCCAGTGCCACCAGAGCTGCGGCAAGCTGGGTGGGGTTAGCTGCTCTGCATGGCCAGAGGGGAGAGAGGGCGGAGGGGCTGTAAGAATTAATGCCACAGCAAAGGGATTTACTCGGGATTTTGGGAACAGGAAAGAACGCAGGCAGTCGCCACCCGAAAGGATTTCTCATCCCTTGTCCCAGCTACCAGCAGCAGACAATTAAGCAATGGATAAGGAATGGTGCATCCTCTGCCTCTGACAGGGATCAGCCTGGGGGCAGTGACCAACCCACGAAGGACTCACCTGATAGGGCTTGTGGCTCCTCTCACCCACGTCAGCGGCTCCTGGGCTCCCTCCGACCGGACTGTCCTTCCTCTGTTGCCCAGCCCCAGCAGAGCTCCCTGCACTTGCCAAGACAACCACTACCTCATTCTCTCTCGTGTTTTCATGGGGGCCCTGCTGTTCTCTCTCTGTTTTCCCTCCCGCCTGCTCCATCTCCTCCTGCTGCCCATCCTTGCCCTCCAGTGCCCCTGTCCCAGGAGCTGCCAGCTGTGGCTGGGTGCCCAAGCACAGCCCCTCGCCTCCTGCAGACTCTCTTCCCATCAGCTCCATTCCCCCATCCCCATGGGCAGGGGTGCTCGGGGAGGTTTCTGCAGTCAGCTGTTCCCCAGGGGACATTGCTCTATGGGCTTCTTCGTGCCCTGGGGACACAATACGCATTGAGACCCACTCCCACTCTGCCTCACCCTGGCCCTTGGCCCTCGCCAGCTCTGGCCCACTTGCCTCGCACCCCAGTGCTGCCTCCTGGTTCATCCCTTGCTCACCGGCCACAGCTCCATCAGCCACCCCTACCATGTCCCTGCCAGACTCCCTGGCTGCCCACCTTCCCTTGGCTGACATCCCCTCTGCAACCGCCACCCCTGTCCCGCTCTGTGCCCCCAGCACTCCTCCTGTCACCCCCTCCTGTGCCACTGTCCCTCTGCCCACCCTGCCATCCCCAGCCACTGCCGCCCCCTCGGCCAGCGCTGGCTCCCCGGCCAGTTCCTCAGCCAGAGCCCCTTGCCCAGCCTGGCCACCCACCACGGCGATGGCCACCAGCCCGGGCTCCCCTGCCCGGCTCATGTCTAACCCCGGAGCTGGCACTGCTGCCTCACCCACCACTCCCTCCCCAGAAGGCGTCCCCTTTCCTCTCTCTTTTCCATACCTCAGCCACCCCTCCATTCCAGTTGCTAGCTCCCTTGGACCTGCTGCTCCACCTGTGGCCTCCTCTCCACCTCCCAACCCCTGGGTGGCCACCTCGGCAGACCCTCCTGCCACCCCTCCATTGAGTTTTCCTTCCATGGCTCTCTCTGTCTCTGCTTTGCTGCCCACAGATGGGTTTCCACTCCAAAGTGTTTCCACTGCACCCTCCTCCTCCTGCACTGCCGGGGTCTCCTCCACCTGAGACGACCCTTCACTGATGGGATCGTCCCCAGCACTCCCCAGTGGCCCTAACCCAGGTGCCACTTCCAGCACGGTACCCTTGCCAGGCTCCACTGGCACCTCCATCATGTCCTCCACTCTCTGGAGAGCATTCCCTCCTACCCTCCATACCTGGCCACGTTCAGATGCTGCTGCTCCTGTGGCAGCCTTCCCCATCTCCATCCGCTCTTCCCCTAATGCTTTTAGCTGGGAAAAGTTATTTGGCTTTACAAACCCTTCCCCTCCAGGCATCGCTTCTCCTGTTTCCATATCCCCTAATGCTTCCAGGAGAGCCCCAAGCTTCTCCACTGCCTCCTGCCCTTCAGAACTGCCTTCCTCAACAGCCTCTTCTCCTTCAGGGTCAACAATCCTGGCAATACCTTCTCCTGCCAGGTTGGCATCCTCCACAGCCTCCTCTCCATCCACCACAACACCCACCACAGCACCCTTCCCTGTGGACCCTCCCTCCCGCAGGGACTCCCCTGCCTCCGGCACTGCCTCACCTACCTCCTCCTCTGCCAGCGGCCCTGCCACTCCCTCGGGGCCTTTCTCCACAGCCTCCCCCTCAGTGACCCCCCCAGCCCCCTCCTGCCCCTCAGACAGGGCTCTGTCTGTCTCCCGGCCCAGCAGTGCCCCAGCTGGCCCCTCTCCCCCAGGTGCCAGCTCTCCTAGTTCTGCCTTGCTCTCCGTCCCCTCCACCAGCACCTCCTGCTCCCCAGGTGACACCTCTGTGCTCGACTCCACTCTCTCTTGTGTCCCCTTCCCTTTTGGATGTTCCTCTGCCATGGTGCCTTCCTCAGGTGTGGATTCCTCCAGCGCAGACCCTGTCTCTTCCTGGGGCAGTAAATCCCTCTCCCGTATCCTTTCTCCTCCGGCCTCTTTGCTGCCAATATCTCCTCCCACGGCAGCACCATCCTGCTCCAGGGCTTGTCTCTGCCCTGCCACATGCCCTTCTCGTACTTCTTGTCCTGCTGCCTCCTGCACATCAAGGCTTCTCCTCCCTTCTGCCGAGAAACTTCCATCTGGTGCTGTTAGGGAAAAATAAAACATTGGTTTTACTCAGCACTGTGTCAATGTTACATGTTTTACAGGGTTAGTGTTAAAGGTACCATCTCTGCCCAGCAATGAGGGACACCAGCATGGGAACCAGAAGAAAACTTGCTGTGCTTCTTCTTATCACACCCCTGGGCTCTGACTACATCTCTAGTGCTGCTGTCCTGGCATCTGGCATAATGAATTTAAGAAAAAATGTTGATGCAAGGCCATTTCATCTTTGCCATCTTGCCTGCCCTGCCTGCTCTGCCTCTCTCCCTGCCTGCAGGGAGCTCAGGTGTGCGTGTGAAACACCTGTAACCTTGACAGTGACACTCAGAAAGTCAGAAATAGGTGGCAAATTGCTCATGTAAAATACGCACACACGGGAGGAAGAACACTCAGCTGTATAAAATGGGTAATTGCTTCCCGTGGATTCTTTAATTACACTGGGGAATTACACAGGGTTGATTCCTGCCCCTGGGAACCAAAGTGTTTCCCGAGGACGCCCCACACTACCTGGAAGCACAGGGAACCTCACTATGTTTCTGCTTTCCGTGGCTACTTTCCTGACTCACAGCCAGTTTATCATGGCCTGGGGCCTTTGCCTAGAACCATTTAAATGCCAAAAAAGCATTAATTATACATCACTACAGAAACCAGCTAGTCATCACCCAGTTCTATACAAGTTAGGAAAGAAAAAAGCACAAGGAGAGTTAATAGCCAAAGGAAAGGGAAAGGGCAGACACTTCTGTAAAAAGACTTCAGATTAATAAGATTTAATCCTTCTCCCTGACTGACAGTCAACCTCACCTTCACTAGCATCACGCTCTGTACTTGCTGCATTCTCTGCTTCCTCACCGGCATGGGAATCACCAGGTTCAGGGTCAGAATTCACAGGATGATCATTTCCAGTTGCCTTTGCCATTTCCTCCTCATCTGATTTGCAATCTTCAAAAACTATCACAAAGAAAACAGGAAGTAAGAAAGAGAAACCATTAAAGAGCAAAAGGGGAGTAGAAGCCATCCAGCCACCTCAGCTTGGTTTAAAATGGTTTAAAATTCATTTTCGGGCAGAGTCTTACACTGGAAACACTAGCAGAGAAACCCCAAGCCAAGGTTACGTTCTGAGTGGTTTTTGGGCTCACAGCAGCACAGAGTGTTCCAGTAGCCTGAAAACAGTCCAGCAACTCCCTGTGCTGCACCATGACTGACAGCATGGTGACATGCACCAGTCACAGAGCTATGCAGAGGGGCTGTACTCACCCCCTCCTTCCTCTCTCTGAGGAGACTCTTCGTTGCCATCCTCCACGTTCAACATCCTGGTTTCCCAAGGCACTGGAAGACGTTTGTCCTCATCATTCATGCTACTTTCTCCTGACCCAGCCTGTTTGAGTTCCCCATTAACTTCAGGACTTTGATGCTGCATTGCCATTATATTTTCATGAAAAATTCCAGTATCTTCCCTTGCTGCTAGATCTTCTGGTTTTGCCTTTCCTGCTTCGTTTATTCCTTTGTTTTCCAGTGCAGAAGTCTCCTGATTCTCCTCCCTTCTGAGCAGTTTATTCTCCCCATTCCCATTTCCATACTGTGCATGTGCTGTGCTATCAGATGCCCTTTTGATATCACACTCCTCTTTGCCATCATCTGTCATTGTTTCAGCATGAGAGTCACCCTCAATGCTGCACTGAGTACTGATGGATGAGAGAGAGTCTGCAGGTCTCTTCTCTGGAAACAGCAAACAGCACTTTGTTTTAGTATTTGTCACTAAGCATCTGCATTCACTGGGCACTCACAAAAGACAGAATTTCAACCAATAGCAATCTCTGAATTACACCATCTGAAGATATCATGACAAAATTCCAGTAAGTGTAAATAGAAGAATGTTGGCCAGTTGTATCAGTGATTAAATCCATTTAATGTTTTCGGGTTTTTTTTCTGATAATGGAAATTAACCCCTAATGCAAAATAACCTTCTGATAACAGAAATTGACTTCTATCAATCACACAGAAATACACCTCCAAAAGCACCTTTAAGTGTCACTCAGACAGGGCTTAGCACAGATTCTTGAGCTCTGTTTGATAAAAGACTTCAACCATAGCAACAATCCTTCAGTCCACTCCTGTTAACTCACTGAATATTAGAAAGATCTCCAAAACCATGTGTAAACCATTCAGGTCGAACTGGAGATGAAGTTCACTGTCTTCTCTAGAAAAACATACAGACATCATCATTTAAATTCAAAAATGGAAAGTTTGAGGGGAAAAAAGGCAGTAATCCTTCATCTAACACTGAGCTGACCAGCAGAGCTGACTGCTGCACAGCTTTGCTGCTGCCCATAGTCCACACAGGTTAAAGAAGAGATTGGTGAAACTCAAGGCAGAAAAATCCAGTCAGGCTGAATAAGTAAAAGTGCCAGAACTGTCATCCATGCAGAACTGCATGTTCAGAAAAACATATTGTACCAAGAAACCCTACAGCCACAGTTTAAAGACTCCCACACAGAGTACCACTCCTCCACCATGGGAAAATCCAAGGGAGTTCCTCTCCAGACCTTTCCCCTCAGACAATCTAATGGTTTCTGGGTCTCTGGCACAGACAGATACATTAGGGCCACATTCAGGGCCACTAAAGACAGCACTTTTAAAACCCAGGGTGGTCTGTCAGGTTTCCTGGGACCCTCCATAAGGTGAAAGGGGTCACAGCTTCTCGAGGTGTGAGTCCCACTGACATGGAGGGCTGCCCTGCGAACCTGCTGCCTGCCTCCATCTCCATTTCAGCACCTCAACAGCTCAGCAAAAAGCCCACGCTCCCACTTCCAGGGGGCTGCCTGCGGTTCAGTGGCAGATGTAAAATTAATAACAAATAAAACAGCTGTCTTTTACCTTGTCAGTAGGAATGGCATGGGTTTCTCCCTGCAGACTCACCATACATACTGGACACACAAACTGTAAAACATGCATCAGGTCAGCTTCTCTAAGCCTCATTACAAACAAAACTAACCTTGTTGATTATTCTCAGAGTCTCTGTCAGAATATCCATCACTTTCATCTTTCTCACTGTCAGAGGCCTGGAGTGCCTTCTGCGATGAGGTTCCACTCTCCCTTCCATGGTCTAAATTATGGTTTTTATCATCTGAGGATGACTCTGACATTCCATTTGTTTGATCAGCAGTCTGTCCCTCTTCATTAACTTCTTCATCTGCTTCAAAATCTTCATCATACCCTCAAAGAGAAGAATTGCATTGTGAGACTGGAAACAGAATTCACAACTAATTATTTTTAAGCAGACAGAGGTTAACTTCATTAATCTCCTTTTGCCCTTATATTTGCTCAGTCTTTTTAAAGCCATGAGAGAATCTAAGACCACAGATAGGAATTGTAAGAGCACATTATCATAAAAAAGCATCATGTTCCTCATAGAGTTGCAAAAATGCAGCAAAACTACTGATTGATGCACCGAGTATGATTAATGCAATAAAACAAAACCAAACAAAATCATTAGCCATGGAAAGGACTAGAAAAATTAAAAGCTGGGCAAACTCAGAAATTAAATGCAAGAGTCTCTTATTACAGAAGAAAAACTGGTTGTGACGAAAAAAACTACAAGTGATCAAGAAAGCTGGAGAAAGGTAATATATTGTAGTGCAAAGTATGATAAATAGCTAAGAAGTGTCTTACAAACTCAATGAATCTAATTAAACCCAGCCAAAGGGCACTGCAGAGGCACGCTTTTATAACACTGCTCTGAAATGCTCCTTCAAGCCCAGGGGAAATCCCAGTACAAATGAAGATTGCACAGAATTACCACTCTTACATCCACATGTCTGAATTTCGGCCAGGCATTCGCCTGACAAGCTGTGACATTTGACAGATAACTTTGCTCAGATCTGTACGTAAAGATGCATTAAAGAACAATCCCCTTCCACGCCAAAGCTGCACTGCGCACATCCCAGGCACCAGTACAAGAGATGTTGGTGATTCCCACCTAAAATCCAGTCATTCCGCTGCTATCAGAGGCTCCCTGTGCCCGCAGCAGCAAGGGCAGACACCTGCCCTGTGCAGGTGACTGTCACTGCTGTCCCTCGTGATCATCATTCCTCAACCTCCTTTCTTTCCATCAGGGCTTTTAATATACTGAAGGGACAGAATGCCAAGGGCAGAAATGAAGAGTTCCTGATGCAGAACCAATTAGGCAAATAAACAATTACCCAGACAATGACAACTAAGGGAATAAGGAGATTTATTTTCTGTATTAAAAATCAATTGAGATTCCAATTGCAGTGTTGGCAGTGAGGATTCCTTAGGTAACTCTCAGAAGGGCATCTCCTCCTGAAGGAAAAAGGCCTGATTAATCCCAAACACACATCTGGAGGGACTAACAAGGCAGCTGAGCAGTCACACGGCAGAACTGTGAAAGCAAAAATAGGAATAAGTAGGAGTTAAAATCTCTCTCTAAATGTGACTGCCTCTGAAGAAGACTACGATAAGGAAGTGAAGGGAGAGGCTGAGCTCAATGCCTCCTCCATGGAAGAGAACATCTTTCACAAGATCAGGTTGCCCCAAGCCCCCTCCAACTTGGCCTTGGACACTGCCAGGGATGGGGCAGCCACAGTTTCTCTGGGCAACCTGTGCCAGAGCCTTACCACCCTTCCTTACTCTCTTTCGTGGCTCTTGAAACCATCTCAATCCTGTTGGATGGCTGAAAGGAGCCCCACTAATTCTATTGCCCAGCCACAGGCATCACTATATTTCTCAAGCCCCAGGCAAAGTGAGAGGCCCATAATCCCATACCTTCTCCAGAGTCATCCTCTCCTATTTCTCATCCCCCACTCATGTTTGGGAATACTGTACCATTTTTACTGATGTCTTCCTGACTATCTTCACTCTCATGACCAGATTGGTTCGTCATTTCTTCTTCTCCATACTCCTCTCCAGTCTCCATTTTTTCCTCAACAGTTTCCACACTTGCTTCATGAGACGGTAAGATGACTAACATTGAATTCTTCACTGATTTCTGCTCAACACTGCTGTTACTTGGCTCACTGTGCAGAGCATATTCCCAGGAACCCACATGCTTCTCCACACGGTACTCCCTCTTCCTCTTGGGAGGGGATAGCTTTTTGTCCAGGCCCATCTCAATAATGCACCTATAAAATAACACAGATTAGAAATATCACATTTTTCTTCCTGTGAACAATGGAAGGCAGCAGACAGTGAGTTCAGCTCATTATCAGCAGTGAAACCAGGTACCCATCTGCCTCTGCACTGTCACAGTGACTCACACTGAGAAGCACCCCAAGATCCCAGAGAGCTCCTCTAACACAGATGAAGTTCTTCCTTGAAGGAGAGTAACGCTGTCTGCACTTACAGGTGACAATTGACATATAAACAAATTAAAACCAAAATTATTACAAGTGACACTTCATTAGAACCTGCATGGCCTGCATTGGCTGTGAAGACAGAACCTCTGAGAAAGGCAGATAAGCTCCAAGTCACATGTGGGCTGGATCCAGATCCTGCTGTAAAACCCAGTAAAGTAGTAACTCAGGGTTTGTGCATAAGACTGGGGGTTTCTGAATTTATCTGCTGGGTCTCATAACTGTGGAGGACAAAGGAGATTGAAAGTGAATCATTTTCAGCTTCTGTTCTGTTTTCCTATCTAAAAGAAACACAAGTAGCTGGAAAACAAAGTATTTTGAAAGAGTTGTTGAGATGGCTCCTCTTGTATAAAATGGAGTGACATGTGGTCAGGAGGCCCAGACAAGAGACCAGAGTTCCTGTTTCTGATGGAACGTTAACTGACACCAAGAGCCACCCTACACCACCCTGCACCCACCACAAGGGCCAGGACACCATGCTGTGGATAGTACGTGGGGTCAAATCTGCAAGCAGAGGGTGAAACTGAAACCGGAACTTTCACTTTAGCTACTCCCAAATCCCTCTGGAAAAACATTTTTGCTTCAAGGACAACTATGTCTTAAAATCTCTTCTTCCCCCCAAACTGCTTTTTAATGTAAGGCTTGATTGCAATTCCCCTCACATTTCAACTCTCTCCAAACTACTGTGAAACATCCCACAGTCGTTCAGGCCAGAATTTTTTTCATTTTGTGGGCAAAAAAAATAAACATGACCATTTCTGAAGAGTCCTATCCCTTAATGCTTTGTTCTTTGTGTTTTCTTCAGGGACCTTTGGGATATTGAAGCGCTTCTGCTGTACAGAAATGCTGAATCTCAGACAGTAGAAAACTCTCAGAGCAAGGCTCAGACATGGTACAGAAATCACTGCATCACCTCATCGTGAGCCAAAGCCCTGACCTACTACGTTGGGAACCAGAGTAGGTATTCAATGTGTGTCACAGAGCAGGAAACAAACACAATTGCACCTGACTTGAAGGGATGTGAAACTAATTGTCATTTATGGGGAAAATTAGGTCAATAGAGATGGGTTTTAAGTCACCAGATAAGGTCAACTGGACTGACAAGAGGCAGAAAAAGAGAAATCACTATGAATAAGAGAGGAAGGGGGACAGAAAGGGGGGCTGATTCAGGAAGGAATTAACCAATTTTTGAATACTATATTAAATTCAGAAAATTCACTTCAAATCTTTCTAGAAATCATATGAAGCTGAGATTTGAACACTTCCTAAATTCTATAGCAAATATATCCATTCTGAATTCAGAAGCTATTCACTTCTTTGAACATGCTAGATAACACATTTACATAAATCATGTTCATTGTTAGACTGGAATTAAAAAAATATGGTACAATATTTCTTAGAATTCAGTCCTTATCTGAAGGAACCGGGTACAGCTTTGTGGACAGTCTCTTGTTCCTGCTGCTTGCCGCTCTTTTAAAAATTATTTCTTAAAAGAACATGAAAGTTTTTAAATTATCCACGTGTCTGGAAGTTTACTTGTCTGGCCTGAATTAACAATCACAGAAAAGGAAGGTTTATGACAATTGAAGCTTCTTGGTAGAGCCACAGCTGTTGGTCACAGCACTGACTTCTACCCAAATCCAAGACCCTTCTGCACAGATTTACTTTCTGAACCATGGCCAGCATTCAGTGCTGCCTTATTCTGCAGGTGGGGATATCACAGCAGAATCCCACTCAGAGGCAGAGCTGTTTAAAAATAAATTATTCACAAAAAAGCCTCTGAAAACCATAGCCTGATATTTGTTTCACTGTCACTTGGGCCAGAGACACACAGGTGGCACATGAACCACACCCCACAGCCACCACGCTCAGCCACCTCTAACACTCCGACAGAGCCAGCACCAACACTGTCCATGCCATGCACACAACACAGGGGGACTGAGCAGGTACAGGAAAACGGCTGTGCTGGCACTCTTGGAGGTGAGACCCTGACAGGTAACCGCAGTCCAAGGGTCACTGAGAAACAGAGCAGGTTCTACAGAGCTGTGGGGAGCCAGAGAGATGAAACAGGAACAAGTGAGAAACTCTCTAAGAACCAAGTACCTGTGAGCAAAGTGCACTCATCTCTGTACCTGTAGCAAGGAGATGCTCCCTCCACATCAAGAAACCTGAAGTATCTGTTTCCGCTTCGCAGCCGGGAACGCCTCTGATGTTTGTACTCACAGCAACAGCTCAGCCTGTGGACTTGCATCCCGTTGAGAAAAAAGGTGAGGCTGAACGGGAAACCATGGTGCCTCTTGGAGATGAACTGGAAGGTCTCTGCAATCATAGAAAGAAAAAGTTCAAAGAAAAACATTACACTTCCCTGTCAGCCTGGGGCAATTGTTGTATCTCACCAGCATCAGCACAGCACCCAGCCCCCTGTGCCAGCCACTGGGGTTCTCAGCTCTGTTCATCAGTTGGTCACACTCTACCCCTACACACACACAGCCCTGGTTCTCGCCAGCCCCAGGACCCAAGGTGGGCACAGCTAGGACAGGTGAGTACACTGTCAGTTTGGCCACTCACTGCTACAGCAGAAGAGAGGCAAGAGCCTCCCAGCCATTTCATGTGCCCAGCTTCTCAGAATGCAATTCACCTTTTACTGGTGTGATGGAATTGCACTTACATAAAAGAGATGAGAACTGGGCTCCCACTATGTACTTTTCATTCTAGAATAATATGCAACATGCACTGATGTATTTTAGCTACTCAGATAAATCCTATTTAAGTCCAGCTTACTGCTACAACCACTCCATTAACCATACGTCTCCATAGAAAATTAATCTAAGCTACAGTACTTTGTTAAATTAGCTCTCTAAATTCCTTCTACCATAATTTGAAAAAGTAATTCTAACTTCACTTTCAATCATGGAACAGTAGATCCAGATTTAGTGTGGAGGCAGATGGTATAAAAATCCCTGGATGCAGGTATCTTGTCTGATTTCAGCTGAAATCATTTTGGTGTCACAGCAAAGCTTTAACCAAAAAAGATGTTGCCAGAATCAATATGAGCTCTTTGACTCTATCCTTACCTCCTTCCAACAGCTTGCCACTGTAGACACAAAGGTTTTCTCCTCCACAGTGCTGCTGATAGACTTTGATTTCATGCCTGTAAGCATCACGAGACAAAGGCAAACTCTTTCCTAGGTAGGCCATGGTGACAACGGCATTGGTGCATAATGGGGATTTGGGGAACCCTCCAGAATTCTGCAGCAGGAAACACACAGAAATGCCTTCAGCTTCCAGCTCCAACAGGAGGGGAACAAAAAGCTCACGGCTGTGCAGCACACGCTTGAGGCTTCCAGGCTTTTATGACAGGTGCTGGGCTGATTAAATTGGAAAGCGTCTGTAACATGCAGGGGGCAGGGAAATATTTCAAACTGAAAACCCATTTCATTGAATAGCACCAAATTGCAGGGACCATGTTTCATGACCCATATTGTCCCTCCCAATCCTGGGTTCCTACAATTTTATTTACAGGAGTCAAAACTGGCTGGAGACAGAGTATAACCCATGCAGTGTTCATACACTTGAGGCATTTCAAAAATCCCTGGAGCTCTGGTGCCAGCTATGGCCAAAGACAGGATCAGATTAACTGAAGTGGAAGGTCCTATGCGTTTTTGTTCAGCACCTTTTTTCTCCCCAACTGATGAAAAACACCAAATGCTTTAGTTTACAGAGGCACGTACAGCAGTTATATATTTTAATAGTTATACATTTTCTTTATGCAAACTAGGTATGCACACCTTTCAGCATTAGGCAAACAGACCAATGAGGAAGGTAATACACCTGTACATAGTCAGAGATAACTTACCTTTGTTAAAATTTGCCTTGTGTCATTTGATGCAGTGGTGGGACGAAACCGTCTCCCTGTGGGTACCCCACTTCTCCCTGCAGGGACACCCCTGTCCCCTCTGTGCCGGCGAGGCGGTGGCACTGGCACCACGCAAGGGTTAATGACAGGCAGCTGATATGGGGATACACCAGTCACGTACTCCACTGAATTCAGAAGCCTTAACTCACTTCTCTCTCCCTGCAAAAACATTTTAACCAGGTGACATAGGTTTTGCAGAACCAGTTCCTGAGCATCTGGAACTGGCCATGGTCTGACTGCTTGGTACATTTAGCAGCACACAGCCTTCTGGAACAGCTCCTTAACATGGGGCCTGCAATTTGTTCATTAAAACATTTCTGTGCTAAATCCCTTTCTTTTAATCAGCAAGACAACATGCGGATTGCTTGAAAATGTCACCCTCAGAGATACAGACAGCACTGCAAACCAAGCCCTGCCTGCAGCCCAGCAGAACTCTGATCTCAGACAGAACGCTGCAAAGCCCTGCAGCAGTGCTGCTCTCACAGCTGGAAAACACATTCCAGAGCAGCCAGAGTTGTCCAACAGGAACATCACTTGGTATCTATTATACAAAATGAGGTTCAAAATGCTGCTTCCCCATCTGAGTGGAGGTTTAGTCTTCTTTCAGAATGAAATGCAAACAGAGGACCAGGGTCCTGAAGAGCAAGACATGGCCAGAGTACAAGTCCTGTAAATGCTGCATGCTCTGGCTCTGAGTTCTGCATCACATTCTCATAACTGACACCTGATTTAGCTGTTTCGTCAGTTGAGAGCATTAAAGAAACCATTAAATCACCCATAATCTGAATATACATAAACAATACCAGCAAATTCTTGGACAAAGGATTGTGATCATCCCAACACAGAGCAAATGCAGAGCAGAAGGGAGCTATTCATACAGTGTCTGTCAGCTAGTGGTAGCAGGTCACAGTCCCACTCCAAAATCTTCCATGGAACTCATATCACAAAGCCAATTACATTATATTTTTCTAGAACAGAAGACAACTCCAAATATCACTTGAAAGTGATGGTGAACATATCGAGATCATGTTTGACTCTCATTCTCTGAACCCACTAGTGTGACTTAGTAGGAGGAATGGTTAAAGAAATTTGTAGCTGTAGATAAAGATGAAAACTTGTAAGACTTGTAAGTGAAAATATTCCACTGGTCTTAACCAGGTGTTTGCTTCCCTCTCTGCATAACAGAAAATTTACATAGAGGGAGGAAATTTTGTATGCAGAGAGATTTTATACTATAAAAGACTAGTCACCACATTTTTCCTCACTGTGATCAAGAACTGGGCATTAGACCAGTAAGACAATGCCTTGAAAATTAAGGGGAAGTGAAAAAGGAGAGTTCAAATAAAAGCTGACGCCATTTGAAAGGCATTGTCCCTGCACTACACAGTTCTGGGAACTACAGCACTAAAGCAGTATTATAAAACTGTCCCTAAAATGCTATTATTTTCAGAATGAAATACAGCCTCACCCCACGGGCAAACTGCTGATTCCATTCCAGTACATGGCACATCTGTTGGGAAGCCTTTGGTAGCGACCCTTTTGCAGCCCGGCTGCAAAGAGGCTGGAGGCGAAACGGCTGCTGCACATTTCCTGGAGCTGTATTTGGTCGACAGGAACTCTACAAAAGGAAAAAGAAAACAGCAACAAAATCTCAGTGCGTAACTTCCAGTGCAGAGCAGTACCATAAAGGAAAAAAATAGCACTGATGAAGACATCTGGAAGCAGTGAGTGATTTCAGGTACCTCCAGGACAGGACATTTTCTAGTTCTCCAAAGAGTCAGACCCCTTTAGGCACCTCTAATTGACCATGCAAAACTTCATCATCCAAGACAACTCTTGGCCATAAATACAGGTTTTGCTACTGTCTCTTCACCGTGCAGCCTTGAAGCAAACATGATGAACTCACAGGAACTGTAGCAGTGCACTATGGACTTCAGCACACGGACACTAAGAGAATGCACAACAAAAACATGCCTATTTTTCTTCAGTACTCAGCTTTTTTCTGACTTTTTTATTTCATCTTGTCCTTGCACACCCTTTTAACACCAAGTTAAAAAGTTACAGCCTAACAGCACTGTTTAACTGAGGTAACTCACCACCTCAGAGTGTGTAGGCTCCTTGGGTCGGCGCTGATGAGAAGAATGTCCACCACCATAATCAACTACAAGTCCAGGTGCCCTCTGTATGGAGAGAAGGTCATTCAGGACTTGAAAGCCTCTCTTCAATCTGCACCAATTATCATTATTGATGTGGAGAACTAGTTAAAACTGAACTATATATTTGGCCTTTGACCTTAGGCTTTACTATTATTATATTTCCAGGGTATACTAACATTGTTTCTTTGCTGTTAACAGAGAGTAAGAGCCAGAGCTCCAGAACTCATTTCAGAGTTCTCTTCCAACTCTGTTTTCTAAAAGACCTCCACTGCTTTCAGGACTTCACAACACGTGTAACCCCTTCTACAGCTCTGGCATTCACTGACAATGCTCAACGCACTGATACCGACTCATCTCATGAGGCAGCTAAAAGGCAAAGATTGAAGCAGATTTATCAGAGAGCAAAGGTTTTGTTTGTTTTTTTTCTAAGTTCTGATGTGCCATTGCTGCAACACTGTCTTCTGAAGATTCCTCTTTAATGATAGAACTCTGCAAACGGGATGAGGCCCTAATCCAGAATGATCCAGGCAGTCAATGCTCTGTCCTAAGTACAGATGTCACAGGTCCACGTGCACACTTCCAGGTATCCATGCTTCCATGATAGGCAATGGGGAAGTTGTTGAAACTCACCCATTGTGAGCGACCAGCTCGATCTCCAGTCACTAAAGGATGAAACCCATCATGGTTCCTTGGACCAAGTGGTGGATGTGGAGAATGCATGGGGATCGCATCTTCCACTGATCTTCTGAATTGTTCCTCCTACAAGAACAGAAATATATGTCTCTGAGGCACTAAATACTCTAATGGTGATGTCTGAACCTCATCTCTTTCACTGGACAGCTGTGATGATCAGCTCACCTGGACTTGATGGAACATCTAGTTAAGGAAGGAAAGGAAATCATGGGAGAATGCGAAAAGTGAAAAGACTTGTCCCTCGCTCTGATCCATTTTCCTGCAGCTGTCTCCAGCTGCTGACCCCCTCAGATTAAATTTATCTGCCTATTTCTGTGTATCTCCCAGTTCTTGGTTTTTTGAAGGTCTCTTTAAATTTGAGTGCACCTGCCTCTTCCCTGCTCTGACTGCGGCCCATGTCCCCTTTCTCTCCTCACCAACCCTCCACTGGGGATAACAGTCCCACTGGAAACAGACAGCTCTGTATCTCAGCCTCCCTCGCTCAGGGATCTGCCTTCCTCCTTTCCTTTCAGATAAGCAACTTGGTCGAATTCACCGAACATATGAGGTGAGAATTAAGTTACACCACTGGCTCCAGCCAGGCTCCTGCAGCCCAGCACAGCACATATAGATCAGGTATCTGCAGGCGTCTCACTGAAGGAAGCAGTTCTGGTATATGTTCCAAAATTACCCAAGCCCAGGATCCCTCCTAGGGTGCTGGAGTTGCTGCTTTCACAGAGTGACTTCCTACCGCAGGAGTTTCGTCAGCAAACAACACCAATTCCTATAGTGACCAGTATCTTTTAGGAAAATCATCTCCTTGCTTTACCTGAAGAGCTGCCTATAGATGTATTATTTACAATTTAACAGATCTGACAATGTTCCCCAGCTGCTCAAAGCAGCAGCCAGCTTCTCAAGGCACTCTCCTCAAAGCATTCTGGCTCCTAATACAGAAAAAAAAGGGCAGAGCAAGTTTCTGCCAAACAACTTTTCCCATATGAATCCAAGTGACTTCATGGGGAGAACCATTGACTTCTGTGGGATTTCCATGACTCTAACTACAAAATCAAGCTTGACCTACATGACAGCAAAGCGAGGGCTCCTGAAACCTCTTTTCCTTACTCACATGCCAGTTCTGCCCAAATCCTGTGGAGAGGCAAACGACTGAACGCATGAGCTCAGTGCTCAGCAGCAGTCAAAAGCACAGAGGGTCTAGAATTACTGTGAGGAGAACAGGTCTTGAATTATTCATCCTGTTCTGGTTCCCTATTTCAAAGCAGAAATAGTAGAACTAGAAAAGGTAAAACAATAGCAACGGTAGTGAGAAGCCTGGAATGGCTCAGCTAAGAAAGATTCAGACTGAGGGTCTTCAGCTTGGAAAACTGAGAAGGAATATGAAGAAGGTGTGTAAAACTACAGATGCTTTGGAAAAAGAGAACAGTTATTAACTTTTTCATACCGAGAGCAATGGAGCGTCAAACTGAGATATCAGACAGCATTAATTAATGTGCAGAAATGCAAGGAGGTACCATATCACACAACTCATTATTAAATCCCCCCATGAAGAACACTGTAGAACCAGAAGAATAACTAGATTCAGAAGGAATTAGATGCATGAATGGAAGTTCCTGAACTTCTAGACAGAGGAAGAAGGAGATGTAACCTGGGGCAGGATCATCCTCTACTTGCCTGTTTCTTATCTTTTCCATAAATATCAGAGAAAGAGCACTTGGCTCAATGAATCTCTGGCGAGGCTTGTGGCTGTTACTCCCCAGGCAAAGCTGCCAGGAGCCAGCAGCACCCAGCAGCACTCAAGCCTTACCTTGATTTTCTTCACCCTCTCCTTCTTTGCAGAATATTCAAGTTTCCGTTTTATTTCCAGCTGATGATGACGCTACCAATGTAAGAGGAAGAGAAATCCCATTAATGGGCATTATGAGATGTCAGTGAATGCAACAACACTTGGTTCTGTCCTGCTTGTCCTGCGCCTTCTCCCCGGCTGTTACCCTCATTGAGCCCAGTAATAAAACTACTATGGATTGAATCCATTTGCATTTCACCTGTGTACATACACACAGCCAAGGGAACAACTGAGCACTGGTAAAGTTGGTAAAGTTGTAGGGACCAACTCCACTCTTGATATGCCACAGAAATGTGCCCAAATTTTGTACTCAGATGATAAATATAAATGTATTCAAACAGCTTTGGTTTTATTAGGATTTTTTTAAGTAAACTAGTCCTGTGAATATCATCCCATAATCTGAGGGCTGCCAAAGAGCAGTGAGGGAGCCAAGACAGTGCCTGCTCTCGTGGCAGCAGGGTTTGACAACAAGAGGCTATGTAGGTAATTCTGTAGAGAATGTCAAGCAGAGACTGTCCTTTTTCCCAGCAGAAGAGACCCTTCCAGGGGAGCATGAGGGCACATATGGAAAACAGTTCAGTACAAGTTAACAGACCCTGGCTGTCAGCAGGGAAGCACCTGAGAAGGCTCACACACCCCCAGTAAGGGCATACCTCCATGTCAAGGACCTTATGAAATATAGCACGAGCCAGGCACTCCTGGACGTGTCTCTGGTGGTCCCTCCTCATGGCATTGAGCCGGTATTCTTTCTCAGGTATTATTCTTCCACTTCTTGAGATCTGCCATACACAAATATAATGTTACTGAAAAGGAGAAGATGGAATAAAGTATGTTTTGAAACAGTGCAATTTCCCAGGAAGACCTCTTTCTCCTCCTGCTTAGCTACCACCTCCGCCCCTGGCGTGGTCACAGGACTTTGACCCCATGGGCCCCAGCAGCCAAACAGAGGGAGCAGCAGCCACATTTCTAACAGTCAAGGGCTCAGCCTTACTCCTCACAGGCCACTGCCCAAGGGGGTACAGGGAGTTAAACATCTGCCTTCCTACTGCCAAGGGCTGCACCTGCCTTTCTGCGTGAAACAGTCTCACCTAGGAGTGCATTGGTGTTTTTTAAAATGTTCAGCACATTCATCTTTAGCAAATCCTTCAGTTTTCCATTAAACACTTTCGAAAAATAACACTGAAGCTATTTAAACAACCAGTCAAGTCAAAGATATTTCAGTGTGAAAACCCTGAGTGAATCAACACGATGCT
This sequence comes from Neopelma chrysocephalum, assembly GCF_003984885.1. Taxonomy (NCBI): domain Eukaryota; kingdom Metazoa; phylum Chordata; class Aves; order Passeriformes; family Pipridae; genus Neopelma; species Neopelma chrysocephalum. The sequence goes on from NW_020897760.1 coordinate 3,240,494, forward strand.
GTATTTTTGCAAACTGAAAGACTTTGCAGAGGGAAACTCCAATGAGCAAAAATAAATACGGAACAAAAGGATTAAAACATTCTGAATTAAATGTTGAATTCAGGGAAAATTTTCAGTCTCACCAGTCCTGATCTCTGAAGGTGTTGTCTTATCCTGGCATTGCTGAAATATCCAGCCAGGTGTTTGTCTGTAAGGCTGTTGTAGGTTGCAAGAAATCTGCAATAAAATCAATACAGATATTTATAATCCCCTTGACTGACAAATTATTACAGTTTAAGTTAAACAGAACTAGTCAATAATTTGCTGCACAAAATCCTGCCTTGGTGAATTACGCCCTATTTGGTAAGATAAATGTCCATTAGATTATGTGGAAGCAACATCCAGAAAATTCGTATCAGAAACAAGTGAGTTGTATGTAAGGCCAAGAAGCTCAGTGTGGAACCACTGACAGGCTGACAGGCTGACAGGAGAGCCTCCACCACCCCCAGCTCCCACAGCAGCCCCCTGGGATGATACACCCTGACCTTGGGCATGGCAGTTCCACATAGTACCTGGAGCTGGATTCCAGCTGCACAGACCCAGCTCCCCAGCCACTGTGCCTGATGCCCCGTTGGTGGCAGGGACACTTTCCATAGACCAGGTTGCTCCAAGCTCCTTCCAACCCGGCCTTGGACACTTCCAGGGATGGAGCAGCCACAGCTTCTCTGGGCAGCCTGTGCCAGGGCCTCACCACAATCATCACAGCTACCAAAGATCAAACCTTCCAAAAACTGAACCTCAGATGTGAGAGCTGAACACAGAAACTGAAGCATCCATAATTAACAGATACATTTTTAAACAGTTCTTAGCACAACTGTATCTTACTTTCCCCTCTGTAAAACAGGACAAATAATGAAGTCAGTGACAGTAGGCTGCAGTTCGTAATACTCTAAATCCATTTACATTTGTACAATTTACACACTCGGGTGCATCTTGCATAATACATTCAGCCTGACCTTTGGGCTCTCTGGGCACGTTGTGCTTTAGTTACACAACAAGAGACTGACATCTTTTGTTTTCTTTGGCTGTAGATTTAAATGCCACTGTACCTCTATTATATTCCTTTCAGTTGGATAATTCAGTCAAATGTCTATTGCCAGGCTGAGCTGCCACACACAAAAACATACTCAAGGAAAGAAAGAACAATTTTTTTTTTTTAAAGAGATCATGCATTTATAGGAACTTTATGTGGGGTTTCACAATAACCTCACAGGTAGCTGCCAACAATAAATTAAACTTTAAACAAACAAGCAATGTAGCTTATCCTGTTATGCCTGTTGATTAAGCACTGGTACTATAGCAACTGTTCTATGTCATTTTTTCAATCCAGAGTTTGCATTTGAAACCACCAGATTCCACCAGTTGTGATAAGTACCGATTTGTGGTATCACACAGCAACTGCATGTCGAGGCAGAAGAGAAACTCAGTCCAACTCCTTTGCATTCACTGCCTTGCACCTAAGATTTCCTGGACCATATAACTAAGTTAAAATGCAGCTCCCACCTGAGCACAGTGATGCTGCAGCTTCTGTTGCACAGATGTCTCGGTACAGATATTTTCTCATTTGAATTATAAACAGGCCGGTCCTCGAAAATGCTGAATTAAATTCAAAGTTCAAAAGGAAATATGTTGGGCCTGAACCAAAGCCAATTAAAGCACTGGAAAGAACGCAAGTGGATCCACTAGAGTTTGGCCATGCCATGCTGCCTGGAGGAACCCTCACACCAGCCCCAGAACCCTCTGTGGCCACAAACACCATCAAAGACAGTGCCTCGGGAACAGGTAGAGACACTCCAGCAAAGCAAACACTTGTCCCATTTGGTCTCTGCTCCTGCATGTGGTATCAACAAAAGGGGAACAAAAGTTCTTGTCTGAGCAGTTTTCTCCCAGACTCCAATGTTTAAGAATCACACAAAAACGTCACCTCTAAAACTTCTCCAGCAGGCAGAAGTGCAGAACTGACAAAATCCATTTTAAGAAAACAGTAAAGGGAAAGCACCAGCCTTAGCCAGCTCTATACAGCCTGTGTGTCACAGCCATTACATCCCTTTCCTGGGTACTCCTGAGACTCCTTTTTCTCTGCCCATTTATCCAGTTCATTCTTCTCTCCAAAATGCTGGGTTTTTATTAGAATTACAGGCAATTTTCCTGGCACAGAACCTAGACTGACTGATCTGTAGTTTCCATGAGTAGGTCTGAAGCTTTTCTCAAGATGAATGTCACGTTTGTTTGTCTGGCATCACAACCAGTGACAACATGTCACTGTCAAGTCAGTAATTTTATATTTACAGTTATTTAGAATTCTATGATGCTATGATCATTGCCATTATTATTATTAACAGTATCTTTGTTCTCAGCTGGCATCTTACCCAAAGCACTGCGTATCACAATTTTTAAGACCACTATTCCTTGGTTGGAAGGACAACAAGACAAAGCCACAGCAGGCATCCTAGATGTTTTGCAAAGCAAATCTTCACAGTTAATATTTCACAGTGCGATTAAATCACCAAATAAATGATCTGAGAGAGGACCGAGGCATCAGTTATTGATTGGCAGAGTCACAGGGGATCGTGGCCCCTGTGCTCTCTACCTGGCACCTGCCTGCCATTCCCTCCCTAAGGAAGCCCAGCCACAGAACCAGACATGGAACTCAGAGCAAAAGGACACCTGTTCTGCTTCTGATTTCTTGTATGGACATGAGCAACTTCTATCATTGCTTCTTTACTCAGAGCATCGCCCACTACACCAGGATGTGCCAAATTTTGTCATGGAGACCTGCAGAGATTCTCCATTTCTCACTATTTGTCCTTGATAACAGCTCGGGCAAGCCTGGATTCTCTGAACTCACGACCTGCAGGTCTGGAGCCGGCCAACTAGGGAATGACCTGCAGCCCCCGGCGCGGCTCCCCGCGGCTCCATCACCCCTGCGCTGGGGGAGGCGTTACCTGGACGGCAGAATCAGGGGCCCGGGCGCTCGCTCCGGAACCCCGGGGTGTGTGGGGCAGGTCGGGGCATCCACACCCCCTTACCCCCAGCTCACGGCCGGCGCGGGCTGCAGGGAGGCGCCGCTGGTGGCCCCGGCCCTGTCACTATCCCCGCAGAGCTGACAGGCCGAGAGCGACTGCGGGCGCGCCCAGAGCTGCCCGGGCGCCGGGACCGCACGGACCCCCGGAGCCCCCCGCGCCCCCGCCCCACTCACCGGGGCTGCGGGGCGCTCATGGCGGGCGGACCGGCGCTGCCGCCGCGTCCCGGGCGTTGCCAGGAGACGGCGGGAGGCAGGGCGGGAGGGAGACAGGAGAAGGAGGGACGGAAGAAGGGAGCCGGCGCTCCGCCCGCCACCCCCGCTGCCCCTTGGCGTCACAGAATCACAGAATAGTTGGGCGTGGAAGGGACCTCTGGAGATCACCCAGTTTAACCCCCCTACCCAGGAAGGGTCACCTGGAGCAGGTAACACAGGAACATGTCCAGGGGTGTTTGGAATGTCTCTAGAGAGGGAGACTCCACACCCACCCTGAGCAGCTGTTCGAGGCTCTGCCACCTCCATGGAAAGAAGTTTTTCCTCATGTTGAGGTGGAACTTCTTGTGTTTTGGTTTATGGCCATTGCTCCTCCACATCCTGTTGCTGAAAAGAGTCTGGCACCTCCTCTTCACACCCACCTTGGATGTATTCGTAGGGACTGATGAAATCCCTTCTCAGCCTTCCCAGGCCCAGCTCCAGCAGTCTCTCCTCATCAGAGATGCTCCAGACCCCTCATCATCTTTGTGGCCTCCACTGGACCCTCTCCAATAACTGTCATCTTTCTTGTCCTGAGGAGCCCAGAGCTGGACACAGCACTCCAGATGTGGCCGATGTGCCACTCTGTCACTGCCTCGGGGACACAGGACACCACTGGGGACAGGCTCTGACACAGACTCACAGCCCTGGACCCAGGCTGGCAAGGGGGCTGAGTCCCAGCTGAAGCACAAACTCACAGGTGATGTTTCCAGGGGCCACAGAGCAACTGATCTGAGTGGAGATCCCCGTGATGAGGAAGAGCAGGGACAACCTTCCCCTATGATGCACCTGCTCCAAAATGTTAAAGGACTTCACTGCCCTCAGGCTTTCTGTGGCATGATCCACCCACACTCAATATTGATCTGCCTTCTGTAAAGGGAGCAACTATTAAGAACATCAATATTCTCTTCATATTTTATCTTTCCAGCCCTGTAATTGAAGTCTCATTAATTTATTGTATCATCCTGCAGCACAGGAAGAAGTCAGGAACAGATACAAGGGAAAATTACAAGGGAGAGGGGATGGCATTTTTAATGACTAGAAAGTGTAGGCAGCATTTATTTTGGGCACATTGAGATTAACCAAGAGCAGCTGCTTTTCAGAACAATTCCACTCTTTTCTGTTCCAGAAACACGTAGAACAGCAGCTTCCAGACTCTGGCATCGTACGCAACTCCTTGCTTTGAACCCCAAACCTCTCCTACAGATGCCAAGGCCAGCACAAACACAAGAGTCTGTACAACCTTTCCAACCACCAACAGCAGCACCAAGCAGCCTGCCACTGGGAACCACTGCCTCCAAAATCCATCCAATCAAATAGGAGAAGCTACCCAACAACCTGACCGAATTATTCTGCCCAATTCAATTGTCTGAGATCCCCATCCTCTTCCTCCATCCTTTTCTGCATTGCCAAGGGGCAGCATGTCCCAAAAAGAGAGCCAAACCAAGCACTCTCCAGGCTGACATTCTCTAGATGGGTGGCTTGCACAGATCACACACCTCAGTCCTACATCATTAGTTCTGTTCACACTACTTTTCCCAAAATTAAAACAACCCCTTCTATTGGTACAATACATCACAAATGGACAGAAGAATAAATGTTACATGACATTCATCCACAAGTCAGTCTCAGTCCAGCTGTGCCATTCTGCCAGATCACCTGGCAAAGAACAGCTGCAATGTGATAACACAGAACTGCTCTGACACCTTCTGGTGACAAACCCTGTGACAAACAGCCCTTGGAGACAGCAGCAATGAGGACAGACCCGAGAACTGTTCTGAATTTCACTTCTAAACATCAGCCACAGAAGCAGCACTAAGCAAGAAAGGAGACACTGCAAACCATCACCTCCCATTCATGTAATACCCCCTGACTAAATTAAAAAGCTGAATCAAAAATAATATTTAAACAAACACATACAGAGTATAAGGAAAATGTATACTTTTACATGCACATCATCTCCATGATCAATTATTAACCATTATTTTTAACCTCTATTTAGTACTTCGATATTAAAAGATGTTTTACTTTCTCTAACAACATTATCAAGCAGGATCCCAACACACCATCACTGCTCAGGCTGCATTCTGCCCCAGTGAACAGGGACAGGAACAGTCAGCACCTTTCACCTGGATAAGCAGCTGAGAAACTACCTACTCACATCACTTACACCAGGTGAATCACTCTTAAACCTTCACAAAGCAGCTCCCTACTCCTGTGGGGAAGTGCAACAAACAAGGAAACTAACTCTGTTCCCCTGGGGCAGCCTGGAGGGAGGAAGGATCCTACTGCACCCAGGCAATGGATTTAAGGTTTGTAAGAACAAGAGACAATGAAATGACTCAGTGTAACTGCACAGTCTGCCCACTCCAGAGAATGGGGCTCAGGAATTTCACAGGAAGTCTCCATGCCACAAGAGCCATGCAGCCCTGCTCTCCATGCAGCCAGGGACCCAGAAGATATTAATAAAGGTCACAGCAAGAACTGAAATCCTCACGACCAGCCATTTACCATCCAGGAATAACTATCATCAGTTCCAGAGAGGAATACCAAGATGGATCTCCAGAGTGACAGTCCCTGTGGATGAGCCAGGACACTGTCACCTCAGACCCTGAGGCAGGCACAGCCAAGTGAAAGTACCTCTGCTCCAAACAGTTCATGATTGAGAGATTCTACCCATCTTTTGAGCTGGAAAATGAACTATTTTGTCAGTAAAAGCCTTTATTTCAAGTAAATTGTGTGACAAAATTTAAGACTGATTTTGTGGCTAAAAGAATTTACAGTTCTAATTAACACACACAGCAAGTTATTTAGTTTTGTGTATCTGTAAAAAGCAGCTTCATTCTGCACTGCCTAGAGTGGCCTAACTCTGCTTTCACACAGAACATGATACCAAACTCTGCCTTCCCTTGCAGCACCATGCCACACCAGCAGGGAAAATTTATTATTTACACATCAGTCAAAAAAGCTACCAAAATTACTTTACAGTAAATGAAACTCTGCACATTACAAAAAGAAGCAGCTTGTTAATTAATTCATGTAAGTGAGCATTTTCTACTGTCAACCCTGATCAAAAGTATGCTTATAACATACATTCAGTGAACCATGTAACCAAAGGTACAGTTAAAGCAGCTACAAAATAAATGGAAAAAGGTTCTCCTTTATAGAAGGAGCACCATCTTCCCTCGGGCACCACTGCTACAAATAATGTCTTCATGAGCCTTGGCTACTTTCTCCAGGGGATATTCCGAGCCCACAATGGGTTTCAGCCAGCCAGCTTCTATGCCATCAAGGAGTGCCGTGGCACATTCATGCCTCTCCTCCTGCATGTAACAAACACAGCATTTACAACAAGGTCTTTGCATTTTAGAATTGCATTGACAATTTATTCAAGTGTTAAACCAAATTCCACAACCCAAAAATATTTTACTATGTTCTGAGATTGAATCAAAACATAAAGAAATGAACAAACAAGTTTGTTAAAGTGAAATTATGCTTTCATCCCTACAAAGGATTTTAACTTGAAATAGAGGAGTGCTGGAACAAGTCAACAAAGCATACTTTAAAACAGAGATGTTTCTCACCTCAGTTGCAAGAAACAGACTCACTCCAATTATGCTTGACTCCTTGCTCATAGTGTCTCTTGGGTTTATCTCAATGCGTCCTCTGCAGCCCACAACCTGCTCAAGCAAGTCCAAAATGAGAGCTGCACAATTGTGATGCAGAATGCACAGACTGAGGCAGTGACTCCAACACCCACCATCACCTCCCTGCTCAGGGACACAAACACTCACCATCATCCTCTGGGCAGGGACACACTCACCATCACCCTCCCTGCATGGGCCAGCAGCTGCAAGTCAGCATCCAGGTTGACATTGGAGAGCATTTCTATGATGATATCCACTCCCCCCGGCCCTGTGCACTCCTGTACAAGACACAGGATGTTATTTTAGTGCTCAGGTACCACTGTTTATTTCATACACTACAGGAAACATCCATTTTACAGGCTATTGTTTAAATTTTCAATACAGCCTCTGTACTATAGCTGACAGCTAATGAGCTGAATTGTAGCACATTTTGCTGTGCTGACTTATGGTGTGCTCCCACACTGGAATTTGCTGAATGTTAGTTCTCTCTGCCTGTGAGAAAAGTTCTGCTTTTCCAGCCTGAGTAAGTTTTATCTTGTGTAGAAATTAAAAAGGCAGTACACTATTGCTCCTACATAAATTGCCTTTAAAAACTTCAGCAAACAACTGCTTGTTTGTTAGTACTTGCATCCTCTAGCCTTGACATCATGCCTACCTTAATTCTCTCAATGTAATTAGGGTTTCTGTGATTAAAGGCTTGGTGAGCGCCGTTTCTCAGGATCACATTCATGCCCTCCTCAGTTCCTGCTGTACCCAAAACCTTCAAACCACAAGCTCTGGCAATCTGACATGCTGCTAGTCCCACCTGAGGAGAGAAAAAAAAAAAAAAGAGAAAAAAAGAAAAAAGAAAACTATTTTACCCACTTAGCATTTTAAATTTTAATTATTCTACCAGCAAATTGGAACTTCCCCATTTAAAAAGTTGGTTTGGTAATATGTGTTTTAGCCATAATAAGTAATTTGGATCTTAAAGACAGAAAAATAGTCTTTTAAGAAGAACAAAGATTTACAGAAGCATGGTAAAGTTTTGATCTTTTTTAATAGTTATCAGCATTTGATATAAATCAATGTAGAATGTTGTCTGTCTGTCAAAGCTGGGCCATACATTTTTGATACAAAGCCAGGGAAATTCTTCTCTTCACAGAATCACCTGCTATTGATACCAGCGTTATACATTGCAAAGAAAATCTGCAGGCATAAATTTTATTAAAACCACTTCTGCACCTTTCACAAACAAATTAAATTATCTCTTTCTAAAGCAAATTCTCAGTGTCTTCTACCAGCTTTGCACTCCAGTAAGAACAGAAGCACCACATTTAGTTCATGAAAATAAAAAGAGGCAATGATGCTGAATGCCATTCTAGTATCTCAGAATAAGATCTGAATTCATCTTTTTGTTGTCTAACAAATAATTAAAGAAACTTTGAAACTTTGCCCATTCATAGCAGCTGTTTGGTGCATCAGCAGAAACCAAGCAAGAAAGGGCAGAGTGTGGGAGATAAATTAAACTAGAATGTTATGTGAGAGAGATCTAAAATTAGCCTGTCATGTAAAACCAAAGAAAATTAGAAGTGCAATTTCACATAGTATTCAGTCACAGCTTTATCCATTCCAGTGCCTCTCCCTGTTCAGTTGGCTGTCAGCTCACGGGTAGAAACATCCCAGAAATGCACAGTTGCCCTGCACCGCTGATTCCTTCTCAGAGGACTCAGAACAACTTGTACATATTGGAAAATTACAGCTTTCTGCTATCAGTTTTGCCTGAGTTAGACCTACTACAAAGCTTCCACATCAACTTCCACCTGTTCAGTGTGTGACCCTCTGACTGAGGACCTCACACCAGCACTTGTGCAGTTTCACAATTACTGTGAATAACGGAGTTTGCTCTAAGCAATGTGTCCCAGAGTGTCTGAAATAAAAACCTAATTTGCTAACCCCTTTATTGATCTAAGTGTGACCATAACTCATACCCCAAGCAGATGCAAGGACAGAGAGCAACATTCCCTATCACCTGCCTCCTTGGAACACTTACCCCGCCACTGGCACCATGCACCAGCACACTTTCCCCAGCTTTGGCACAGCCTCTGGGTGAAGAACACAGGACATATTGGTGTTGTGATTGCAGTACACACTGACTGAGTATCAGGGTGCAGATTCTGACCAATGCAGACACTCATCAAACCTCATTGTTCACACAGCATTTCCAATTTATGTTCCAATTTATGTTCCAAACTATGCTCCAATTATGGCTAAACAGGTATCATAAGCCTTTTAGGGAGAACAAGGAGGCAAAATAAACCCTGTGATTGATGACGTGAAGCAACATGCAGCCAGCAGCCAGTGACAGCCTGGTACTGAGCCTCAGCTTGGGACCTTCCTCTGTCCCAGGAAAGTGGTGGTTCTGCTCCACAGCACCTGGCTGCTTAATTAGGAAGTTAGAACTAATCCTGCTTTTCTTCCCTGGCTAAAATACCAGTGAGTACTGAAAAGCAGCCACATGTTTTATTACATGAAGCCTTTCCAGGTCTATTCTCTCAAGAAGAAACACTTAACAGGAAAAGACAGTCATAGGCTTCTAGGTCACAATTATCTGACAATTCCATCAGCGTAACAAATTCAAGTGTCTTAAACATTTCCCACTCATCAATCTCCCCATTTTACAGGACAATGAAAATATGAATTTTGGTATTTTAAATATCAAAAATTAAAGTGCACAAACTTGGATTTGGTGCCTTACTTCTGGAAGAGGGCCCGGTAGGCAGTGAAGTAGGGGACTCCGAGTGCTGCTCCCTGCCTAAAGTCCAGCTTGTCTGGCAAAGGAAAGACTCTGTTGGCTGCAGCAACTGCATACTCTGCATATCCTCCAGAGATCGTTTCAAGGGTGAAAACCCTGTCCCCTTTCTAGAACAGAGGGAGAGAATATAGAAAAATCAATCATTTCCCTTCCTTTTTCCTTAACAAACATTATGAACCAATTCACAGAGGTTTAGGCTATTGCTAACAGCTCCCCTATTAAAAACAACCAGTTATATTTGTCATAGAAATTTTTATAAATGCTGATACATACCATTAATGCAACACAAACCATATAATTCCATATACTTAATTTTAAGTGTCATAATTATAACCTGCTCTGCAGTGTAACACACAAACCTACTGTCTCATTAATATGAACCTTAATGAACTTGAACACTCAGGAATTCCATCCACAGATTTCAAATGCAAAACCTCAAAAGCCTTTATGACCACAAATGAAATATTTCTAAATTATTTAATTTTAATGTGGAAAAACATATATTCTTAATATATCCAAAGACACTTCTCTCTCATTCAAGCCAGGAGCATCACAACTGCCATAGGAAGCAAAAAACACACATAGCAGATACAGCAAACTGCTGATAAGAAAATATGAATAAAGATGATTCTTCTCTCTAGATAACCAAATCACCCAGGTTTCCCAAAATTGTTACATACATCCCAAATCAGGAAATTCCAGCACAATTCTAACTACGATTATGTTTGGTTGGGAACAACCATCTAGTGACTTGAACGGGAGAATAGATTTGGAAACTATACATATGTCATAGATATCTTTTAGCAAACTGATATTTGCCTTCTACTGTCACAAGACTTTCCCCCACAGAAACCCAAGTAAAATTACTACACTGGAGCAATGCAGTATTTGAAGTTTTAACAACAAATACTTAATGGGGCTTTACAAGTAAGCAATTTCCATTTCCCAAAAAGCTTTACAGAAAATTTTTCAGTTCTGCATGAAATTATTATCCCCAGCAGGAAGCATCCAATCTCAACTACTTCTGCAACACAGAAACCCAACTTTTGTACACCTGATGTCACTCCTTTAAGGAGACAGACAGCAGGTGCCTCTTCCGAGACCTTCGAGCTCCCAGTGGTCACAGCATTCCTCACAGTCCCACCTGCAGACTGGCTTGTCAGTGGGATCCCACTGCGTGCTTTTACCAGCCCGTGAAGGGGATTCCCCCTTTGAAGAGATTACACGATTATAAGCAAAAGAACCAGGCACAGTAGCACAGCAATCACCCGAAGAGGATACAATAAACAATACAGAATTAAAGCTCAATGCGTAAATACCTTGAATGCAGTCACGTGTTCCCCAACACCCTCGATCACCCCAGATACATCTGAGCCTGGGGTGTAGGGCAAAGTCGGTTTCCTGGCATAAGTCCCAGAACGAATATATGTCTCAACAGGATTTACCCCACAGGCATGGACTTTAATTAACACCTACAAGAAAAGATGCTTCTTAAACAGTAAGTAAAAAAATTTAGCCATTTAATTCACAGCACAGCATCATGGTATTTTAACTGAATTCTCAAACAGCCTCTGCGACAACCCAGTGTCAAACTGGAGCTACTTTCAAGAAACCCTTGATGTGGAATATGTAGCCCACAGAACAGTAAAGAGACCACGTTTGTCAAGCATGATGTCTCAGGGAGTATGAATACACTAATCAAACCCCATGTACTCCAGATGAAGAGTTCTGGGTTGCATCCCTCATTCTGTCCTGTGGGCACCTGTTACCATTCATTACTGCTATTTATTTCCCTTCACAGAGCTCACATATACCTGGTTTTCTTTTGGAACAGGAACTAACACATCCGACTGGAGTTTAAGTACTTCAGGGCCACCAAATTCAAACACTCTGATCGCTCTCATCACTCTGCTGGTGGCTGCCATGGCGACCAGAGGATCTGGGGAAAAACACGACAGTAATATCCCTGGTTCGTGATCAGGTCAGGGAGAGCCTGAGCCCCCAGGACGTGCCCTGCGGACACCGCCCGGGACACGGCACAGCCCGCGGAGCCGAAGGGCGGCTCGGCCTCGTGATAATGAACCGATCCAGAGGGAGGGGAAGGAGTGGGGGGGCCCCGAGGTGCCCAGGGTCTCCCGCTCAGAGCAGCTTCCGGGAGCCGGGCATGGGGCGGACGGGAAGCACAGCACAGGGCCGTACCCAGCGGGGCACAGCCGTGGAACAGGGACCGCTGGCCCCAGCCCGTCCCGGGCAGCATCGCGCCCCCGCCCCCTCCCGCTCCGGGCCCGCCCCCGACACGCCCCCTCCGTCGGGCCCCGCCCCTGACGCGCCTCTCGCCTCCAGGCCCCGCCCCCCGAGGCCTCTCGCGGTCAGGCCCCGCCCCTTTAAGCCGCCCCACGGCCGTCGCCGCTAGAGGCCTGGGCGTGGCCGCCGCGGCTGCGGAACTCGACACGGGCAGCGCGGGGCCGCCGCCGCCTCGTCCCGTCCCCCCGGGGAGCACCAGGAAGCTCCACGCCCCCCGCCTACCTGCGGAGCGCCGCCGCCCCAGCGCTGAAGCGTGGGCCCGGGCGGAGGGCGGGGGGCGGGGCCATCCCACGCCCCGCCCCGGCACTCGACCGCGCGCAGAGGTTTGTCCCCCGCGGGCCGCCGTCCCCGCGCGATGGCGGCGTTCGCGCGGCGGAAGGCGCAGTGGCTCGCGCGGCCCGACCCCAGCCGGAAGCGCGCGCTGGACGCGCGCGCCGCGGAGCTCGCGCGGCTCCTGAACGCGCACGAGCAGTTCTGCACCACCAGCTCGTGCGACGGGAGGGTCCTGCTGGCGGTGGGATACCGGGATACCGGCATGGGTACCGGGGTGGCGGGCCGGGATGACGGGGCGGGGCCGGCATGCCTCGAGATCGGGTCCCGCTGTTGCCAGTGCTTCCTTGTCCATGCTCAGCTGGGTATCAGTGGCCGGGACACACAAACCCGGCCGGTGCCCGGGCGGAGCCGGCCCGAGCAGCGTTCCTGTGAATGGGCTCTGCGGGCAAAGCGACGCTCCTGGCTCGGAAGGGCCGGATCAAACATCACCGACCCGCAGAGCCCATTCCCTGGTTTCTGTCCATCAGGACACGGACGGCGGCGGGATCCAGAAGAAGAACTGCACGTGGCTCCTGGTAACACATGACCCGTGTGCCAAAGGCGATGTGGTAAGAGCAGAGTAGGATACAGCTTTTGTTTTTATTCATTGCAGTGCTCATGGTGTCATGGAAAACACGTGAAAGGGTTTTTATTCTTAATGCTGAGATGAATTGCCACTCTTTTAAAATTAAATCTTCTTTAGGAATGTTGCTTAATAAATTCTTAAGACCTGTTTTGAAGAGAATGCTTTTGAGCTCAAGCTTTTCTGTCTCAAAGTGACATTTCTGAATAGAAGAAAATATTCCCAGCCCTCAAGGTTTCTCTGCATGAAGACAGCACAGAAAAGCCAATAAACTGTCTTGGTGAACTGTGCAGGATGTCAGAGAGCTGTCTGCACTCTCACAGGTCCAGGAAAATCTGCCACTAGTATCTCTGTCTTCTGACAGAACCAAGGGATCTGAAGGGGATATCTTCAGTTTTTTAATTATAAAGTTACTTCTTTTTTCCTAGTCTTGTGGGTTTATGCCTCTAATTTCAACCTCTGAATTTGTCTTTATAACTCTCATATATTAGGCTACACACTGGTATTTGAGAAAGGATTAAAGTGTGGTTGAGTATGTTAGGCCATGGATTTAATCTGCTGAAACCCAGAAAGTTTTCTCAAGTTGAGGAATGTACTTCAGCAACTAAATGTCTTTGATTCTAAAGAACAGTTAAAAAAAAATCCCTGCTCAGTCACCTGATTGCAGCAGAATAGTTATTGTCCCTTGCTGGACTGATGGTGTCGATGTTTGGATGTACGAAGAAAAAACATGAAGGATGAAGCACAGTTTTTAACATCTGTTTTGCCATGAATTTCTATCAAGCCTGATCAGTTTAGCAAACAGAATCAGGGAAATCCATGGAGTTTCTGTGTATTGTGAGCAATGAAAACTTAAAAGCAGCTGATCAAACCTGATTGCTTGGGACTCATTTGCTGCATTTTTCATGCTTGTTTCATACACAGACTAGCTTTTTCTTTTTGGCCTTTTTCTTTTTTCGGCAATAAAAGTACACACTTGCAGTGTTAATATAAATGTTTTGGTGTATTTTCCAGATGACAGCACTAGAGAAGTCCACTGGGGATGTTGTGTTCAAGTTTGAACCATTTGTTCTTCACGTGCTGTGCCGGGAGCTGCAGGATGCACAGCTGCTGGTAAAACCACGTCAAGCACAATATGACATTGTTGCTCTGTTACATTCCTGTCTGTAAAAGTAAAAGGATTGGCTCCTGGTTAAGCTGTAACACTTAGGAATAGTCCCAGATGTGCTGTGTGTTTAACAACTGGGATAGTAAAGTAAGCTGATGAGGAAAACAGAGCTTTAAACTTTGTGGAGATTTTGCTGTGCGTAGAAAGCAAAATGACTCACCTTTGAGCTGAAGTGGGCTGCCCATAAAACATTTCCCAGGGAGCCTGGGATTCTCTCACTGGCTGAAAGGGGTGGATTTTAGGCATTACTTTGCTACCATCCAGGCCATTTGTCTCCATTTGCAATGAATTGAGTGGCACCTTTGTGTTCTGCTTCTCCAGCATGACCGAAGAGCAGTGTGTGCCGTGCCAGGCTCATTCCCTCATTAGCACAGGAGAGCTGATGAGCTCAGTGTACAGTGCTGCTGCTCTCACAGCTATAGACATGTGGCACGACTGTGTGTGCTTCCAGCTCATTGGGATAAAGCAGCTCAGTGCTCAGAGAGACATTGTGTCCCATCTGCATTGATGGATTCAGACAGTCAGGATGCACCATGGGTCTCTGAAAACCACCCACAGTTTGTGGGCTTGATCTCAAAGACATTTTAATTTAACTATTTTTATCAGTCTGTGGAGATGGTTTTGAGTAAGTTTTTTGCAAAACCGAGATTGCAAGTTGCATTGCAACCCATTCATAATTATTTTTTGCTTTGAAAGTGTACAAGACTTGTTTAAGCACTTATTTGTTCTGCAGCATTCAGTGGCTGTTGATTCTGGATTCAGGAACTCCGGTATTACGGTTGGCAGAGGAGGAAAAATTATGATGGTAAGGAGTGTGCTACTGTCAGGAATGTAACAAAGTCTTATCATTACATTAACCTTGGCTTTTTACGAGCCGAGATCTGACTTGTGCTGTCACAGGGCATGCTGTAGCAAAGAAGTAGCTTTCTGCTTTAGGTGAGAGCAAACTAACCAATTGTATGGATAAGCAGGTTTTTTCCTGCAATGAACTCCCTATATTATTTAAATAACCTTCATAAAGTAAAAAAACTTTGTTCCAGATAAGTCCTGTGCGCTTTTTCAGGCTGTCCGGAGCACTCACTGCTTAGAAGTTCCATTGACCCACAAGGGGAGACTGATGGTCTCTGGAGAATATATTGAATTTCTGGTACATGTAGCCAATCAGAAAATGGAAGAAAACATAAGGAGGATTGAGAGGTTTGTAAGATTATACCATGTAATGATGTAACATTCATGACATTGAATTTTTCTTCAGCATCAGCTAAAACCACTTTCTTCTCCTTGCACGTCTTGATTACATTCCAAAAGCATTAGTTCCTCAGAGGAGTTTTGTAGCAAACCTACAAAATAGTAAATACAAAATTTTTTCTTTCTAGATTCCACAAGGGCTTGGAGTTGGCTCTGGAGGCTGCTGTCCCTACAGACATTTTGGCTCCCGAGGGGCCGGAGAAGAGCCGCTCTGTGTATGTACACAGGAGAAAGAGACGGACCATTCGGGAACAGGCCGGTCCCAGCGGAGAGCTGGAGCCCCAGGATGATACTGAAAGCAGTCTGGATCTGTTTGCCGAAATCATGATATAGACTAAGGCATTCGAAAGCAAATGGCAAACTGACTGTATGCTCTTTGTAAGAGGTTTATATACTATTGTGCTCTCAGTAGTAACACTCCCATGGACATTGACCAGAAAAAAGGTAATTAACAGAATGGTGAGCAGGTGTAATGCTACCGGACACAGAGAACAAAGCCTTAGAATGTGTTGGGGTTTTTTTAACTGTACTGTTGAATTAACAAACTTTTACTCCGTCTGCCAGTTATCCCTGAAATAATAGGTTTGCTGCAGCCTTTGGCCACGTTCTCTGTGGGAGCATTTCACTTCCAACTTTGTTTTTGCAGAGCAGAGAAACTCTAAAAACTGGGTTGTTTTCCCCAAAGGTTGTTACTCCCTGCAGGACCTGCAGAGCAGCATGCACCAGCATGGCTGGCCCTTCCCAGCAGCACAGGACCAGCTGTTAATCACCTGCAGAGCATAGCTGGGGCAGAGGTTAGGACAGAAAAACACGAGCTGGGTACTGCTCTGTACCAGCCTCAGCTGGGTGCATCCAGATCCCTCCTGGCCTCCTGGCCACTGCACTAGCAGCTGCTGTTTTCCTGCTCTTTGCTGTGTCTCGGGCTCCAGCCCCACTGTGTGTGCTCCAATTCCCATGACCACTGGCCACTCAGTACCATTTTTCCTTGCCCCTTTAGCCAGCTCTGTGTGCTGATGACCCCTTCCCCTCACAGAGCCCCTGCACTCTGCAGCCAGCACCCGGCCAAAGTCACCCCAAGGGCTGGGCTGGGCTGAGAACCACTGACTGCAGGAACTGTTATATACAAACAGTGCAGCACTGTGTGCATTCCTTGTTGTGCCATTGGCAAAGGCACTCCATGCTCATGTATTTTTCAGAAAAATACTGAATTTGTAAACCTTCCAAGCTGTCTTGTGACTGAGTGATAGCTTACACTGCAGAGCCAGACCCTGACTGAAGGAGGTGGTTTATTTGTGCCGGAACTCCCAGGCCGTGCAGAGAGGGACGTCACTGTTTCCATTACATGAGCCTCTGTCTTTGGGGGCATTTTAATTCCACTGTAAAAATTGAACATACTCCATGGCAGCCTCAGGGAAGAGTAATTGGGGCACTGAGTAGATTCTGAAAGACCCGTTGGGCTGTTTCCAGTCACAGGCGCGCCAGAAGAAAGGAATTGGAGCATCTTGTGTTGTGTGTTTGTCTTGCTGACTTCAAGCTCAGATGTTTTCCTTCTGGGTGCTTGAAACACCTCAGCATGTGGCTGGGGCATGGGAAGAGGAGAGGCCAGTGCCCTTCTGTCCTTGTAAGTTTGCTGCCATGTCCAGTTAAGGCGCTTGCCAGCACGAACAGCATGTCACAGAACACGTGTGCTGCTGGTTTCTTCTTCAGGGAAGGAGAGATGCTGGGGACAAATACTGAAGACCGAAGACCATTGGCTTGTGAGATGGCCAATACGTGAGGTGGAAATTCGACAGAAACCTTCCAAAGCATCACTGTGTGCACTGGTCTCAGACCTCATGCTCATTTGGGAGAACTAACCATGGTTCCATTCTGACTGAACACGGGGGGGTCATTTCTAACATTGCAGAGCTGCTGGCCAAGAGGTGGGTGAGCAAAGCCCAAGTCCCTTAGCTTGTGGGGCAGCAGCCAGGTGGTGAGAGCAGCCAAGGGTCCCACAGCAGGGCAAGGGACAGCAGCTCCTCAGGTGTGGGGACATGGCTTCTGCCACAGGTGTTGCTGGAGCAGTGTTGGGGCAGGGGCTTGTGTCAGACCTTTGCAGCCACCATGTTTACAGACCTTCCTCTCTCCGTTATGAGGCTCAGCTGCCTCTGTGGGCTGAATTAAAACCCCAGGGTTTCAGTAACATCTGCCTCCGTGCAGAGGGGCCTTCCCAGTCTGCTGCTCCAGCCAAGCGCTGTGAAGCCACAGGCTGTCCCTGTCCCCGTCGCCGCTGGTGGGGATCCCACCATTCTGGCAGGTCCCTCCTCACTACCCGGGGGGCAGCTCCTGTGCAGAGAGGAGGTGGTTGTTGCTTGTGGATTTTAAGGAGTTTGTTCAGAACAGTCTGAACCCTCCTCTGCATGTGACATTTCCTAAAGGTCTGGCTCTGGTCTGTTGGACGTGGCTCAAGGGACTGGCAGCACCAGCACCAACCACAAGCAGTGCCCACAGACATTGCCAAGCTGTCAGGTCTCATCACACACAGGAAGGGAAAATTCAGCACTGAAAAAGAGATGCAAAGAAACCATATCAGACTTCAAGCCCAGCCCACAGAACCCACATTCCTGGGATAGAGGAGGCCTGTTCCTGAATCCAGAGCAGGTTAATTCGCAATGTGTACAGTCACCTGTGCAAGGTGGGAGACGGATCACAGATACTAATAGTGTGTGTAAACCAGGACCTTGGTGTGCCTTTGAGGGCAGAGTAGGGTTGTGTATTGGCAGGAAAGGGTATTCAGTGCAAGTAAATTTTTTGGGAAGCTTCTTTTTACCTTTTTCTTCCCAACACTACAATAACATCCCAAACCCTTGCACAGGATTTACATTCTTAGAAATACAGTTTGTCAGAAACTGACATGTGATACAATCCCACATTCCTCTGAAAAATGATACAAAATTCATGAAGATTTTTTTGGCAGTCTTAACCTAGAAATGTTACCCTAACTGTTGACATCTTGTTACTTTACTCCCATTATCTCCAATGGTTGAAGGCAGTTGGCGACCTCATACAAAAAATCCAAAACAAGACCCCACAATAAGAAAAATAAACAATCTCATGATTCTCAGGGAAAGATCAGGGAATTTTGTTACTTCACTGCTTAAAATGTAGAACGGTTTTTACAAGGATTGTCTGATTTTTTTACACTGCATCCAAGGTTGCAGAGGGCAATGCTGAGGTGGTTTCAACACCCTGCAGCCACTCCAGGAAGGAGCATAGCCCCAGCACCACCTCCTCTGTGCACCACTGCCCTTCCCTGCCCGTACACTGGGGATCACCACACCTTACCCCAGGCTCACCCAAGTTACACCTGTTCTTTTTGAGGTTAATTTTGTCAAGTTGTGTTTCATTTCCAGCTGCTCTAAGCAATTCTGTTGGGCTGTAAATGCCATCTGCAGCTGCAGAGTGCAGGCAGCCAGCGGGCAGAGCAGCCACAGGCAGTGGGAGGCAGCACCACTGAAAAGGCAACTCTGGGGGTCATGGCCAAAGGAAAATCCACTGATAAGCAACAAGACTCCTAAAACTGGCAAATCTTTACCATTTGTAAGTGTGCTTAGCCACTTAATTAACCTAAAAGGTATTTTCATCTCAATTTTCATATTTGCTCTCGCTGTGTTAAATTTTTTAAAATTACAATTTCATTCCCTGTGCACTCAGTTGTTTCAGGGGAGGCAGATGGGTTCATTCACTCCAGCAACTGCTAGTCTTTTCTCATCCATAGCATTTTGCATCCACACCAGGAAACCACTCAAATCAGAGCCACAGTGTTCCCAGCTGGTTGTTCCGCAGGTTCCACGCCCGTTGTGCTCCCCAGTGCATCCAGGCACTTGGGCACAAAGTCACTTGACTGATTCACCAGGATAATTCTGTACATGCAAATCACAGATGTCATATGCACAAGTATTCGCTTGAAATAGCTTCTTCCTCTGAAACTCAAGTACTTAAATCAGTTTACAAGAGGATAACAGTAACAGCTACAGATTGCACTGAAATTGGTGTTTTCATGTGGGGTTAAACCTCTGTGGACAGGGCAGCTTCTCAGTTCTTATGCTCCACTCCTGCCAGGGCTTGATCTGAATTTGCCCGAGTTCACATACTTAACAACAACATACAATTGTATGAAATTCAGTCTCAAGTTTTTAAAATTACTTTATTATATTAAAGGTACTGTGCACTGGAGGCTTAGCAGCTCTTTGGTACTTTTGGTTACTGAAAATACACAAGTACTTTGCAACACCCTGTCAATTCAATTTTACGTAATGCGATATTAGGGGAAATATTTTAATTCTGTTCTACCCATAGTTGAAATTGCCCCGGTGCAGCATGCTGGGGGTTTTGTGAAAGAGCCTTTGAAAAAAAATTTGAGCCTTGAAAAAAATTATATAATCACATGCCTAAATTTCCCGAGCTGCCCACTTAATTTCTTCATATCAAGAGAAAGTAAAGCCTGTAAGAATTGCTATCAAACATGCCAGCTGTGGTGTGGCAGCAGGCAGCTACCTGGTGTCAAGGTCAGAGAATCCTCAGCTCTTTTTTTAAATCAGAGAACACCACCCAAATTACACGAAAGCTTTTATTTTGCTTTCTGGATGCAGTGTATTTATGGTACCTGAGCAGATACACTATTTCGGTCAATTTTATACTGGAAGGAAAAAATCTTATTTTGTTTTCATTTTCTGTAGGATCCCGTGAAAAGAGAAATATTTTTTTCTCAAAACCAAGTTTTATAGTTACTGTAATTGGTTTTTTTGCAAAGGAATTTTGACAGCTCAGAGCCCGGTGGTTGCATGCTCAGCCCCGGCGCAGGAGCAGATACCCGCTCCGTCCCGGCGGCACCGCCGGGCTCTCCCGCAGCCGCACCGGGCGGCGGGCGCAGCGCTGCTCGGTACATCCCCTCCGTGCGCAGGTGACAACCCCGCTCTACCTCGGGGATTCGAACAGGGCTGGAAGGTGACGGCACAACCCGCGCTGACGGCGGGCGACAATTAATACAGGCACCGGAGTTCGCTCCGTGTGTAACAGAGTAGGATTTTTCGTTTTTCTAAATAAGCACCTAACAAATTCCGTTTTACCGTATTTTAACACCGCATGGGGACTACAGCTCTCCGTGCCTGCCCCGGCCCGCCGGTACCTCCGGAGCTTCACCCCCTGGTGGGTGTCGGGCAGCGGCGGGAGCCGGAGCGGGGGACGGGGCCAGCGGGGACACCGAGTGATGGAACCGAGCGAGCGGCGGAGCCCCCGCGGCCGCCGGTCCCGCTCCCCGCCCCGCTGCGCTCGGGGCCGGTGAGCTCACCCCAGGGTCCGTGCGAGAGATCAGCACTTGCGGCTCTCCGCACTCACGCTAGGGTTGGCAGCAGGAGCCAACTCGAAATATCGAACTGCTGGCAAGCAAAAACCCGTTTTCCTTGGGATGACCAGCAATTCTCCTCTAATGGAGATATAAATGGCCCCATCGCTTCCCAGCTGCCCGTCCCCGATCGATTCTACATCGATGTTACACGGGCAGCACTGCTCTTTTATAATCTGCTCATTTAAATATTTTTGAATAACATTGCTGTCAAAAATCAAGGAATATTTAGAAGTGAAATGCTCCCAGAATTTATGCATATAATCCACTTTTTTCCATTATTTTGCATCTCTCGATGCAAATTATTTCAGAATTTTCTTCGATTGCACGGAGCCTGAGCCTGGTTTTGTTTTCTCTCACTGCAAACACTCACCTCAGAAATTCTGCAGAGACAGTGACGGGAAAGTAAAATCCAGCAGGATTTTATACAGAGCTCTGTGCAGGGTCTACTTGTTTATCCTGTAACATTTTTACCTCGTAGTGACAGACAGGACCCAGGGACACACTGCTTTTGGAAAACATGCAGGAATGCCATGGATAGTTCTATATGGGATCAGAATTTGGCCCAAAATGTGCAATATTAGAAATTACCATTTTTTCCTTGTTCCTATTACCTAAATATGAAAGTTCAAATTCAAGAATGTGTTTTCACATCCACAGCACTCTGGGGTAATATTAAATGAACTCTGTTTAATAAAACACATTCCAAGTTGCTATTTTGATTGAAGCATTATACTTCTTTTCTTGCAATAAGTAGTTCAGATTTCACTGGGTCATTGAAAATTTTTGAATCAGTCTCTTTTCAAATCATATTTAAAATACAGATGTAAATAACTGTGGCACAGATCCCTTCACAGCACAAAGCAGGAGTAAGGGACACAGTGCTGCATTACAGCCGGTGCTGCCATTACCTCCGGAGGCAGAGAAGGAAATTTTGTCATCCTCCAAACACAGTGATCGTCCCTTTCAAAAAACACCTCACATTCATCCAGGGAGACAATGGCATCCCATTTTGTCCTTGAATCACTGAAATAAGAGGTATTTTGATCACTAATATCTGCTATTATCAAAACACCATCAAGATTTCCACAGGATTAGATAACCCAGGTGAAGCTGTGCACAGGTTCCCCCCGGCACAGGTCCCCCCCGGCTCTTTTGCTCTGTGTCATGTTGCATCTGTTTTTAAACGCTCTGTCATTGAGAACATCAGCACCAGACAAAGCCCCGGGTTCTGCCCAGGGCAGCTGTGGCCCTCTCAAGTCACAGTTGGAAGGCACATTGTCTGAGTCCTCTTGTTTCAGTTTTCTCAGTAGAAAATCCTAGAATCATAGAATCATTTTGGTTGGAAAGACCTCTAAGATTGACTGTGATGTGTGTGTCAAAATCACAACAAACTTATAGAAGATGTTGGAATAAATATTCACATAAATACTGAAATATTTATAGATGCAGTTCTCCCTGCTTGAACCAGGAAACCAAGTACAATAAACACAGATCAGCTACCTGGGTTCCAGACTAATACGCTTGGCACTTCCTATCAGGATAACCTATGGGTTAAATGGTTAATGTTTCTCTGCCTACCCCAGGCAGTCCAGGCAGGATTTGGACAGCAGAACACCAGTTCATTCCATTGGCTGGGTGGCCCCTGACGAGGAGAGGCCAAGGGCCATAGTGGCTCCATTGCGGGGCTGGGTGGGCAGCAGCCCTTCACTGCACCAGCATCCCACATCACCCATCCACCTGCATGGTTACTCCTTGCCCTTTCCTTTGGGAAGTTCCTAAAGCAGAAGGTTTCCCACTTCAGGGGCAGAAGCCCCGGGGCTGGGAACGGCATCCCTGCTCAGCACAGCTGCTGATCCCAGCACGAAGCTCTGGGCACTCTACAGTAGCAAAGGGAAGAGCCATTTCATCTCTCTGTGGTTCATGTAATCTTCTACACACCATAGCCCCGCAGTTAGAGGACCCCTCTGGACTTTTCTTTCTTACATATTTTCACCATATATCACTTCCCTTCCAGTACAAGATCAGGGAGAAAAGGGGAGGTGAAAGTGGGAGAGCAGCAGCAGGAAAAAAATACCTGACAAACAGCAACAGCCTTCCAACACCCCTTTAAAATAATGACGATTTACCAAATGGTTGGGAAGTTGTTATAATTCCTTTTCCAAATTATTACTCGCCCTTTAGATTAGAAATGAGGCCAGGGTTAGCAATCAGCCTTAAATGGTAGGATTTCTGAAGTAGAAGCACTTGTCTGATTGTGAAGTGGAGGCCATTATTGCCTTGATTGAGTCTTTTTTTTTTCTCTTTTTTTTTTTAAGCTTGCTTGATTTGCGGCTGAGAGCACACATTCACCACAGTACTGGGAGCAATCAGAGCTTTCCCTGCTCTTTTTTGCTCAGCGATTTAGGGTCCACTACTTTGGCACAGCTGCCACCTTTTAGCCTCCATCAACCAGAGATATTTTTAAGTGAACTGCATTTTATGTTTGTCTTTTCTCCTCCCACGCCTTTCCTTCCTCATGCTTTTTCTTTCCTTTTTTTTTTCTCCTTTTGCTTTTTTTTTTTCTTTCAGAGTGGGGGGGATGAATGTCTGTGAAAATATTGTGCGAAGTTTAGTTCCAAGTATGAAGTTGAAAGAAGGCAGCTGAGGGTGGCAGGTTGTCATCTGGCTCCACACACATATCAGATCCGTAGTTACTTGAGAAACAGGGATGAAGTGACTTGTTCAAAGGGCTGAAGTCAGCCAGAAGCACTAATGGGTTTCTGGGCACTGGAGTTTAGAGTTTTGTTTGCCTGAAAACCAGATTCGAGCCAAGAACTTGTATTTATATCATTTCTTTCCAGAACTCATCTGTTTAGCTGGCATATTCTACTTCAGAGCTCCTCCCAAACTGGCTCTAGAGGCACAGCTGAGAGCCTGGTGCCTGGCAGACCATGGGGCTCACCCTGGCCCCCAGCCCACACCCAGGAGCGGCCAGTGAGGTTGGTGCAGAAAAGGCAACAGAGCTACAGCAGGCCACCCTGCTCCAGTCCCACCACAGACCCTGCCAGCACCTCAGGGTCAGGAGCACATCAGCACATCTGCAGGAAGCCACAGACATCAATCTCATTTCTTTAATCACTTCTGATCTGAAATAGCTGAGTTTTGCCTCATAGTCCATCTGCAGGCAGGAACTCTATGTCAGCTAATCCAATAGAACACATCTCCATGGGCCACTGGAACATCCCTAAAACCATGGTGAGTGGAAATGCACCAAATCCCCAACTGCAATGGTGTGACAGGCCCTGGGAGTGCAGGGACCAGGTTGTGTCATGTAATGCCAGGTAAAGTGATGTAATACCATGTAATGCCATATAACGTGATGTAAGGTGATGTGATGTGATGCTGCATTAGAATAGTAGTGCTGCCCACTGTGTGCAAAAACAGGAGGTGTAAAAATAACAGAACTAATATTTCCTGGTGCTGGAGACTGCAAATGCAGCAGAACAGGTATTTAGTGCAGGTCTGTAACTCACCCGTTCTGCAGCCATTTGTTTTTCGAAGCATCAGTTTGGAGGGTCTAGTACATCAAGGAGAACATCAGCAGTACCACCAGCTCATCTCCCAGGCCAATTAGCAAGCCAGTATGAATGAGGGAATGGAAGACTCTCAAAGAGAAATTACTTCAGAAAAGGGAAGAATCTGTTTCAGCATTAACCAGGAAAACCCCACTTTAGGCAGGCTCAGAGAGAATGCACAGCAAAGCCAAAATGCATATTATTTGCAGATATTATTTGCTTTCTTAAACCTGTATTTGTGGTATGTTCTTGCAGAGCACCTACATGCACTGTCCTCTGAAGGCAGGACACAGTGCTACGTGCCCTCAGGAACAAATGGGAAAACTAGCTCTGCAAAAGGCACCCGGGGTGATGATAAAAGGCACATTTCTGCCAGGACATCACAAGCAATTAAGAAACCAGTCTTAAACCCAAAGCACAAACTCATAAAGCTGTGCTGCACTGTATTTACCTCTTTAACAAGCACAAAGAGTCCAAAGGAACTGCACAAGGCTGTTGTGCAATGCTGAGGTGGGACAAAGACAGAAGAGAGCCTTTGACTTTAATTCATCACTTATGCTGGATATTACTAACATCACTTTTCAGCTGAGAACCATTTTATTCCCATTGATCCCAGGGCTGAGAAACCAAACCCATCCACTACTTTCCTTCTACACTTACACAAATGTGCCTCATTGCACTTGCCCACCCGAGCAGCTCGCCTCATCTGTAATGGGAGCATTTGCATGATTAATTACATCTATTCTGAGGTGCACTGGTTTCTAGGGAGGATGGAGTGAGGCATTTGACCCTATCCTCATGTCCACACTTACCAGTGAGGTATTTGTTCCCACAAAGCTGGTGCAGCAGCTGAGCGCCACAGAAGCTCTAGAAATGGAGAACCAGACCCCACGCAGCTCATCACCTCTATGGGTGAGGGCTCAGGAAACCTGCAATGAGCTCTGACCACTTATTACCAGCTTTGTAAGTTGTGCTAATGCATCTATTACTATCAGGCCAATGGAACTGCAGAAGAGAAAAAGATGCAAAATTATGCAAAATGTGACCCCGAAGAATTGTCCTTGCCCATCTCTCCTGCCTGAGGTAAGGAAAAGTACAAGCAAGGTAAGGAAAAGTACAAGACAAAAGTCTCACAAGAGCAATCAAAATATTGACATGTAGCCAGCAACAACCCTTCCATCTGCACCAGCCCCCTACCCTCCCGTATCGTGTCCCACTCCCATGTCCCGTGCCCTGTGCCCACGTACCTGCCATGCCCCTTTGCCTCCCCAGCCACTATGGGATCAGCACTCAGAGCTTCACCCACATGTGTCTTTTCTCTCTCCCCATGCATCCCAGCTCCTCAGCTGGTCTGGCTCAGATCCAGCAAGTCTCTGGTGGAATTGGCTGGTTTATTTGCACATAAATCTTAAAGTTCTTAATTAGTTATTTTGGTCATCCTAAGTAAGTCCATATATGATGCTGTAAAGGTTGCTTGCCACAGAAAACTTACTTCAGGATGGCTTAGACTTACATAGCTTTACTGCAGTGAGCTTTCTCATTCATATTTCCTGAGGCAAGATGAGATCCAAGGAGCCAGAAAAAAAAAAATAGACTAACATTTTAGAGACTTAATCATGTGTGGTATTGTAAGGGTCCCTGGAGAGAAGTAGAGTGAAATTCTCTTCTTCCACAAAACACAGTTTTCACTTACCTGCCTTTTTCCCATGGTGGAAAGGCCAGCAAGGGGATGAGGCAACATTTGGGAAGAGGCACATTCCTCCCAGCATGCACTGGAGCCTGGCACACTGCTGGAATTTCCCCTTGTTGACTCCATCCAAGGGCAGCTTTAGAGGAATGAGTTCTGGGTGGGACAGGGAAGAAATTGCTCCAGCAGGTTGTGGCTCTTTCTAAGAACATTCATTTGGAGCCACAGGGGGCACAGGTGTCAAAACCAGCCCTGAGGGGGAACTGGGGACAGAGAACAGTGATGGTCACAGCCCCAGCCCACCCCTGCCTTTGGCACATTCCCACAGGGTGTATGCATTCATCTGACAAGAACCTTCCATCAATTGAAAAACTGTTACATCTCTAATGTTACTAATCCTTAGGTAACATCTCAGCTCAAATGAAATCTTGGGGCAGAAACAGTGGTTATTTGGCTGGTACAACTATCTAGTACTTTTCTAGAGAATTTTTTTCTAAATTCATATTTCAGGAGAAGTTTTGTTAAAAACAAACACTGAAAATGGTTGGCCAGTTGCCGTCACCCATGAGCCCCCTCAAACTCTCTCTGGGTGTATTTTGTCAGCTCTGAGCAGTTTGCCAATGGGGTGACTTGCTGGATCCACACATCTTGTGCATTGTCCAGTTTTATGAATTGAAGGGTGTTGCTCTGCAAGGACTACGGAAGAGAAAGGAAATGATCCATTTTTCACATGTACCCCTTTTCTGCGACTACACCGCTCCTTTTCCTTCCATCAAGGTGCTGTGGTTCCAGTCACCACAGCAAGCTGGCTGGTGGAGGACAGGTAAAGTTTTCTTGGTCAGCCACAGGTCCAGCAGCAGGGAGGAATGTGTGTCTCCTTCTTCCCTGCAGCCTGAAGCTGAGCACGCTGGACTGCAGTCGTTCAGAGCTGTCACTTAACATTATCAGCTACATCTTCTGTAGCCCCGGCAGCCCCAGAGCAAGGGGGTGTGCTGCAGGGTGGTAGCCTGTCACCGGTGCTTTGAGGGAAAGGGATAACCATCTTGGTACAAACTTGACATCTATAAATTGATTACATAAGTGGGCAGTGGTGGTCCTTTCAACTATGCTCCTTTTGTTTCAGCTTTACAGTAAAATTACCAGCAGCAGTTTACAATTAAGGGAAATAATAATAATTGCATATGCTTTCATCTACACATACAATTACAATAAACTGCATGCTTTAATAGGATTGTGAAAAATCTGTGTTTGACCTCTACAAAAAAGTAAACATTCTTGTTCTGGATACTATATCATTATCACAACAAAGGGAAACTCCTGAAATCTGATGATTTAAACATCTGGAGAATGTTAATCACTTCAAAATGACGGATGTTTTTTATTTTAGCTTTTGACAGACACACTCCTTTCATAGATAGATGATTATTTACATAAATTACATCACCAACATGGAAAAAAAATCCAAAATAACTTCAAAGGATAAAGAGCTTAATTAAAAGGAGACTTCTATATTTCTTCTGTTGTAGAACACAGAATAAATAGAAGAATTTGCAAAGGGAAAAGGTAACTCCATCATTTCAAACATGATGCAGTTGGGCTTTAGGCTTTTCTCCTCATGCACTGGCTGTGGGGGTGCACTTTGCATGGGGCTGAGGTGCAGCAACATCACTGTAACAGTGGCCCAGGCTGCCCCTGCCACAGGGAATGGGGTACAGTGTGAGATGGGCACAGTGCCAAGGGGCAGCTCAGCTTTCCAAGCTCCTCTGCAACGGCTCTGCAAAAGTCCCGGTGCCACTCTGACCAGTGCCTGTAGCCCCAACTGCTCTCTTGCCATCAGTTCCATAAAATATAAAGCCAGTGACTTCAGCAGAACTATTCCCCAGCAACTCAGATTTTCTTAGGTTTATACATATAAGTAAAGGAAATAATGCTAAGTGTGTAATAAATACATAATGCGTTCTGTATAACATAACACAATGTGTTCTATAGAACATACAGATGTACACAGAACAGGATCAAGGTCATCAGGAGTAGTATTATGGGATCTTACAGGGCCTTCAGTTCTGTGCCCTGATGTCACACATCAGGAAGCAAATTCAGCATCCCCCCCCCAGCCATTGTGGATGATGAGAACAGGCCTAGCTGCAAGGTTTCAGCTTCCAGCTACTTGTAAGACAACTATTTCAAAGAAGATCACAGGAGTGGGTGAGAGGAAGGTGCAGTAATATCACACTGTGTGACATCTGCAGAGACCTGTGAGCACTTTGGATATGGCCAGGTAATGCTGAGTTTAACACAAGGAGTCTGGAGGACCACTGCACACATCAGCGTTAGGCCAAAAGAATCACTCTGCTGATCTAATCCATTGTCATTGCACCAGCCGAATTCCTCAGACTCTGGAATAGCTGGAATTGGCCACACTACAGCATGACCCTGGTGCAGAGCCCACGGTGCTGGCGCGGGCCGACGCTGCCCAGTGCTGCCCCAGACCTGCTGCAATTTAGCTGATCCACTACAATTTCCTCCTACACACTGAGCTGATCCGCGTGCTGACCTCAGCCAATTTGTCTTCTTTCTGGCAGAAATGTCATCCAAAAGGAAGCTATTAAGTCAAGAAGGTAATTCTGCAAGAGCAGTCCACTGTATAAACAGAACTTGACCCAGGGTAATTTATTTCTAGTCCTGCACAAAGGGACTCAAGAGGGACGAACGATAGATTTCAGGATCTAAATATGCCAGCAAAGGCCAGAATGTAAGAATTTTGGATGATATTTGCGAGGAGTTTTCTTTAATACTGGAAACTGAGAAACAAGTGTAAAACAGCCTTTAAAATCTGAAGAGATTTGGTGTCTGCATTTAAGAAGATAAACATGTGCAGACAGTGGAACTTGGTTGAAAGTTTTGTTAACAAACTGTTATTTAATTCCCTCCCAAATGTGTTAAACTACGCTGATGCCCCCAAAACTTAACAGCGCTACAAAGGAGACCATTTACTGCCTTAATTCTTTACCAACTTTAAAGGCTGTTTAAAATTGTAAACAATTTTTAAAAGGAGGCAAAACAGTGGAAAAAAAAATTAATTCCTGCTTTACAATGTAGAAAAAAAATTAATTTGGAGTGCAGTAAGCCTATTCTCCCTTATTAATACTCAATTAATGTTTTGCTTAGCCTGGATCAATTTCCTTGCCCAAGACCAGTGTTCCATGAACACAAACCATCACCTTTTCTTACACCGGGTGCACACACAGACACCCAACAGCTGGTGGAAACAAGCTGTTCCCAGCCCCCACAGTGGCCAGGACCCATCCACCCTGGGCAGGAGGGCAGCTCCAGTTCTGCTCCAACATGGCATGGGCTGGACACCCTTTGGGTTGGTTCTACAAGAGAGCCTAGAGGTGTGAAGTCAGGAAAATCATCAAGATAAGTTCTGCAAAGAGCAGCTGGGAACAGCCTCCAAATTGTGTGTGGGAGGGCCTGTTTTGCAGTCAGAGGACAGCTCAGTGCAGTTTTTGGTAAAACTACAGGCAGGCAATGTCCTCACAGTTTCTTGCTTCAGCAGAGTAAAGAGGGCTAATGTCACAGATTCTACATCATCAGAACCCTCTTCTGGTGTGCAAAGGTATGAAATGGTCAATTGTATTTTTATTGAGAAAGCACATGACTTCTTAGGCTATAAAAAACAGTTCTCTTTCTTGTCTGGTATTAACACTTACATTAAATAACTCACTTTTTAGAAGTACCAGCATTTGAAGTTTAAGGAACTCGGCAATATCAGATGTTTCCTTGCTGGCTGCACCTGGACCCAGATGAGCTCATTGTATACACCTACAGCCCCTTTCAAAGGCACTGCCTGCTCTGCTTGTTTTCACCAGTGAAATGTGGATGTATGGGTCTGACAAACGCAGAATCTGCTTTTTGTTCTTGCTCTTGTCACCCAAAAGGGATTTTTCAACATACTGTATATTATCAACTTACTTGAAAATGACTCATACTAATGAGAATAAAAAGACAACGTAGTTTATTCACTTTTTACCACCACATTGCTTTTGGGTCCCCCACCACCAGCTGGAAAAACTTCTTCACATTTTGTGCCAAAGAAGTGAGTCTGTTTCTTGGCAGTATTCATACATTCTTCCCTCCTTCCACATTTTCCACTTGAAATTTCAAATTCTTTTCACAAGGGGTTCAGTTTGTGTACTGAAGCCAAAAAACCACCGTTTCCTGTCCAAACTGTTCCTGACACAATGCAACAAGCTGTTGATCGTTTGGGGTCTGTTTCTGGTGGGATGACTCACATCACACAGACATTTTACAGCCTGGTACAGAGTACAAACCTCTATTTAACTCACAACACACTGCTGACACTGTGCTGGACACAGCCCCAGGTAAGAGGACAGGGCAGGTCCAGCAAACTCTGACTTCAGGGAAAACCTCACATCTTTGCTTCATGGGTCTGGCTTCAAGTAAACTTTTATATTCTGCAGGAGGCAGCATACAGGAGCAGCATGGGACACTGGGAACAGATCCCTAGACAGCTTTCTGCTCCCAAAGGAGATACCCAGAAAGGTGCCCATCAGAGGGGATTCTGTTTGCATCAGTCCAGCCCAGAGGAGGGGGGAAAAGTCACCCTATTAAAAGTATTATCTATACATTATCTGATTTTTATCATTGTTTTCCGTGGTCTAAGCAAGTTAAGTGAAGCTGTGGGATTTAAAGACCTGACTGCAACAAGAATCACAGAATATGTCGAGTTGGAAGGGACCCACAAGGATCATCGAGTCCAATCCTTACCCCTGCCTAGGACCATCCCCAAGAGTCACCCCAGGTGCCCTAGAGGATCATCCAAACACTCCTTGAGCTCTGTCAGCCTTGGTGCTGTGACCAGTGCCCTGGGGAGCCTGTTCAGTGCCCAACCACCCTCTGGGGGAAGAACCTCTTTTTAATATCCAACCTAAACCTCCCCTTACACAGCAGATCCCATTCCTTTGGGACCTGTCCCTGGTCCCCACAGAGCAGAGATCAGTGCCTGCCCCTCCTCTGCCACTCCCAAGGAAGTTGTAACTGCAATGAGTCTCCCCTCAGTCTCTTCTCCAGGCTGAACAGACCAAGTGACCCCGGCCAGTCCTCATACCAGAACATCACCTCCAGCCCTCCAGAGAATCAGCACAGTGGTCCTCTCTTGGTTTGTCCTTGAGCTGTTTTCAACCAGTCTTAAACAAGAACAGAGTTTAGTCCCATATTTTGTACCATTGAATGTATTGATCATTTCTAATTTCTATTAATAAGTAAGATGTGAAAACAGCCCAGAGTGTGTTTCCCTTTGTTGTGAAATCTTGACTTTGGCACTGCCCAGAGCCGGCAAAGCACGAGACTGTTGGCATGTGCCTTCAAATACTCCAACTCTTCTGGTAGCATCCACAATTCCTGTTGGAAAACAGGTCTCCAAATAGCCAGCAAAGTGTCAAGCCAGAAAATAGGTGAAAGCAAAAGAACAGGCAGCAACTAAGACTGAAAACTCTTTGTAATGGTCACAGATTACTTTGTGAGCAAACATTTACAGCGCTAACTAAAGCCATCTACCAAAACCACTGCCTGAGTGCCCCTACAGCCTACTTAGGGCTGAGAAAGTAATATAGTAAAGGACCATGTCCTTGTGACATCAGTGATCAGTCACAGGGGTCTACAACTGCATGTCATGTCATTGTTCACCCGGCTTCCTACAGACACAGGGATTTACCAGTATCACTAAAAGCCCACTGACAAAATTCCAGTAAAATTAGTGGAACAGGAAATACGGAGGCATGTTGCTAGAAAAACGGGTCATGCACAGATGTCCTAAAATTCTGTAGTTTGTTATCATCCACTTTAATGTAAAAATTTGCTAAAGTGCTGGGCAGCTTGTTGCAAGTTTGCACTCTGATAGAAGAGCACAGACATGGCTGAGAACTGAGTTCTCAGGACTTGTGACTGCCAGGAAAGAACTTGGAGAACCACTGTGAATAACTTGCTTGGATGTTCACTCTTCACCAGCACCTGAAGGACTGAATCCTGAGCTGTTATCAGGTAACACCCTGTCAGGGTGGGAGCAGGGACCTGATGCCTGAGCAGCATGACAGAACAAGGCACCTTGAGCAACCCTGACTGGTCCTGACACTCCATCCACACAAGTTATTCCCAGGAGTGACACACCAGCTTTAATTGCTGACTTCACAGGGAGCATTGTGTCATTGGCAACCACATAATTTTATTGTTTCCTTTGAGTTGCTGATGCCTAATCATAAACATTTCTAGCTTCACATTTTCCCTTGCACTATATTGACGTGGCTGTGACAAAAGTCCTGTGATTTTACCAGTGTCCCACAGGAAATCTGGCCCAATTCTTTAATCACACAGCGCTCACAGCACACAGTAATGAACCCTCATTCAATAATTCTGGATTTACTACTCGAGCTCACTCCCCTTAAATCTGTGATTTACTGTTGCATTGCCTTTCTTTTCCCGGTTTTGTTAATTTTCAAGGGTCATTGTGGAGTCCTCCAACCTGGGCAGAATCAAATAGAAAACATTATTCATGCACAGTTGTTCAGGGATAGGATAACTACTCCATATCAAGAGTGTTCAGAGAGTTACAGAAATGGCTTGCACTATTTTAGAGCTGGAACCAATAAAAAATTCAGGGTAGAAATTTCAAACAGCCTAAAGTGCCAAACATGTTCTTATATATCTTTATAAATCTCTCAGCTAAAGTTATAATTCACTGAAGCCAAACAGCACAGATCCTTTGAATAAGTCTGTCAATAGCAGGCTCATGGCAGCCTGATTTCCTACACATCTTCCCTCATCCCTCCCTTCATTTTAATCTAATTAGGGGGTTACGTAGCGCAAGCATTGAGAGATTCTGGGATTTCCACACCATCCATTGTTCATTGCCATTTAATTTAACTACTCTGGGAAAGAAGATGAAGGTTTCAGCCCCTTGGCTCTGGAGTTACCTTCTGTCACTGACTGATGGGGATCCAGGTCTGCTGATCCTCAGAGCACACGGTAAAACCTGCTTCCTCAGCCACTTTCCAAGAAGAAATCTTTGGACTGAGCTTGACCTTTCTGTCATGCACAATTTCTAGCACATGTTTTTATCATGGTCAGAAAGTGGTTAAGTTGGAAAGTTCTTTAAAAATTTAGAGACAAATAATAAACATAAATCAGTCACAGTGGCATATGAAGACATAAAACCTGTCTCTAAAACTGTGCTAATGAAGAGCAAACACCCTAGCTGTGCCTGAAACATGCCAGGCAGCTTTACCACTGCACAGCAAAGGGGTCTCAGTGCCATCCCCAAAATTCTTAATATTGACAGAAATTAATGGTTGGAAAGAAAGAAAACCAGCTTGATGATTATAATTCTCTGTCTTCGCTATGTGCAGCTAACATTGTAATTCAGATATCCAAGTCACAGTGCACTCTGAGAATGCTTTTAGTAGTTTTCAACAAAAAAAGTGCAATATTATTAATGCTGGGTAGAAATGATGTCAAGGAAATCAGTGATCCTGGCAGCAGCACAGTGACTCTGGGAAGTATAACTATTCCACATTAAAAAAATGAGAAGGGAGAGGCAGAGACTGAGAGCTTCCCAGGGCTGGAAGCACTGCTCCCAACCCCACAGTGCTTCTCCTGTGCTTGGAACAGCAGCAAGAGACACAGGGATGGGCAGGAAAACTGTCATGATGAACTGATGCTCAGCCCTGTTAGGGAGAAAACAATTATAAAACCAAAAAAAAAAAATCACTGTCCCTGAAGGTTGGTGTGAATGAAAAATAGCAACCTGAGCAGTCCCCAGGTAGACTCAGACCCCTCCTTGGACCCTTCCCTCCACTGGCAGCACAGTCTGGAGGAACAGTCAAGTGAAACACTGGTCTCCTGTAGAGTCAAATAGCAAAAAACAAGTAGCAAGGATGAAAATAAAATTAGGAAATTAATTTTTCACAAGGTAAATGTAAAATGAGGTGTATGAAAATTAAAAATTACAAGAAATTGAACATAGGTTCTTACTCAAATACTTGAATCCCAAGTCACCACTTGGTTATCATATAAAGTCATGTTATTTTCAGTGAGTTTCCTATCAGACATACCTCAGATTCTTCCTACAGCTGATAGTACCCCTCAGCTTTTCATACCATTATTATAATAATTGCTTGGAATCATCATTACTTGTTTGTTTGCAGAGAATGGAAAATTAATGTAGCACACAAATCAACTGGAAAAATGCATTTTTAAAAGACCAGAAGTCAAATCTAAAGTGAAGGCACAACAATACTACCTCTCTGCGGAAAAGATGCAAATCTTCTTCATAGCTGTGGATGAGGCACTCAAGAAGTGTTTGTTCATCAGTTTGCATTTTAATACAATTTTAAAATATTAAAATCAGAGTAGAGTGAAAAGTGCTCAGCTAAATAATTTCAGTTCTCTTAATTTCAAAGCACAAGCCCTTCTGTCCCCTTCCTGCTCCCCCAGTGTTGGCCCCAGCCAAGGTGACAATGGTGTCACACAGTGAAGGCCCAGGGTGTCCCAAGGAGCATCACATCAGTCTCCACCTGTGACATGGGAGAGCTCCCACCAGTGCAAAGCGGCTGCTGAGGAGACCCAGGGACCTCAGACCTCCCAGCACTGGCTGATGCCACTCCTGGACTTGGGTCAGAAAAAGGATTATGAGCAAAACCAAAAGAGAAAATTTCACAAACAAGTATTTCTTTTTTTCCCAAACCTTAGTGACCTTTTGTTTGACAGTTACAAGGATTTCTCTGAATTCTTCCACCACATTAGCAGCTTAAACCTGTATACCACAAACAATGAACACACAACCATGACACAGCATACTTGCCTGGTATACAGAGTTGCAGTCCTAAATCCAGAGTGAGGTACACTTCCATGAGTCAGTCTGGCATCAAAACACTCCTGTTTAGGTCAGTCTTCGAGCAAATTGAGGATAGATTGTGGTTTTCAGTGGGATATAAAGATTTAGTTATTTGGTGAAGAATGTACAACTGGAGCAAGCAAAAGTAAACTGCAAGGAGAGTTTCCTGGGTATAAAAATTAACACAAGTGGTTTTATCATGGCAAGTGCAGCAGGCAATGGGCCATTGCGCTGTCTCATTCTTGCTATAGGAAGCACTCTGACCTTTAGGGATTTAACAAAATCAGCTCCTGATGATAGTATAAGTAAATGAAAGTAAAACAGCTTTGTGATTGTAGCTGAGGCCCCAGACTTGGGAGAATTAATTTCTATCTTTCGATTTCCTGTAGATTGTCTGTGTGACTTAAATATATACCCCAGTTTTGGGTGCTGTATTTTGCCCATCTTTCAACCAGTAAACCACAGTTGCCCTTTTGACATGAGCTTTAACCTCAGAAGGTGACTGTGATATGCCCAAAGCAGCAGGTAAAGCACTTGCTGACAACTAACAGCACCAGACACATTTGCCTCACCCGGTTTTCTCGCTGCCCAATGCTCTGTGAAGGTGAATCCAAAGCAGAGCCTCGAGTGGCTGCTCTGCAAGCACCAGCCACTGAAGCTTCTCAAGAGGGTCTTTGAGAAAGGCTGAACTCTTCCAAAGCCTGTCCAAATTACAGTCTTGTCTAAGGATGGCTCAGCCTGTGCCGTGGGTGCCTGGGTGCCAGCAGTGTGATGGAGCCCCATGGGTGCCAGCTGGGAGCCCCTTGACACAGACCTATGCATCTGTGGGCAGAACCAACTCCAGAGAAACTCCCAGCCAGACACTTGTGAATGCTGGGGTTTGAGCTGCAAAGGCAGCCGACACTTAAACCAAACACTGCAATCCATTATTATAGTGACTCACTGCAAATGGAAACAGTGTGAGCGTATACTTTTCACACCGCATTTTGACTCAATACCTGCCAAAGACTAGAGCCAAAATTCTGTCAAGACTCTGTTCTTTTCAGTTTTGATTCCTTGAGAAAGAATCTGAGGGAAGAATACGACTAGGACTCCTTCAACCAAATTAAAAACTTATGCCCTCTGACAAATGAATAGAAGAGATATAGACAGTGAAAGGAAATGTCATCAAAATCCCAGGATTCCAACAGTCACAGGGATGTGAGCAATCCTATGGTAACCCTATAGCTGCATCAAAAGCAACCAGTGAGCCCCGGGCAGTATTGCCGAGATGATTACCCAGTTCCTCTTGGAAGTTTACATCCAGCTCATGTCTTACGTGCCCCACGCTCCATGTTCTGCAACAGGTAAAAGGAAACTCAGCCATGTGTTCCCATTTTAATTACAAACCCAGCCCTTTCAACTCACTCCTGGATGACTTAATCATGCTGGGAGACTGAGCAAAGCTGACAGATGAATGTGAGCATAAGGAATATATAGTTGTTAATCTGAACCTTTCCTCTGCGCTGAGGGACCACGGACTCCCATCATGATCAGCAGAAGTGGAACGCTCAGGGAACACAGGGAGACCTGATGTAGTTCCAGGACTCAGGCAGAAGTTGCTCAACTCCCCACCTCTGGTATGTTTTTCCTTGTAAAACCCCTAAGAAATGTGGCTGTGCACCGTTTTGCAGAAAATGAATTGAGGCATAGCAAGTGGCTGAACAATTGACCTGAGTGCTCACCGATGTCATGCCACAGCAGGAGACAAAACTTTGATGTCCAGGGTCTTTGGCTTCTATGTTAAACACAAGCCCTCTCTCTCCACACCCAATCCGTGCCCAAAGGCAAGTGCTGTCCAGCAACAAACAGCAGAAAAGCAGAGGCATGGGATGTTTAAAGTCCTGCTCCAGCTGTAACGACCCATAGCCCAGCTCAGGCTGCTCGGGCGCCCAGCGTGGTGGTGTCGGGGCCAGTGAACAGAGCTCCCTCTGAAGCAGGACTACAGCAAGAAAAGCAAAGGGAGGTTTGACCTTATTCTGGATTTTCGTTCCAATATCTATTACCACATAAAACATAACACTCAGTATCAAATTGAGATCTCCCGGCAGCCTGACAGTGGAGTGTCCCAGGCCCTTCTCATCCCTTGGAATGATAGCAGATGGCCCTCTACTTCACCACTCAGATGAAAGCCCATGGGTTCAGAGGTATTTCATCTCTCTGCATCATGTCTGAGCTTTTTCTTTACCAATGATGACTATTCAATAAAAGTTTGTAACTGCAACTTCATATCCACAAAATAAATCAGTTTTAACTGTACAGTCTAAGTATGTGAGTGTTCTGGCAACCAATTGAAAACAGATAGGTTCCTGCTCACAGCTCCATGGCAGTGAAAACCATGACAAGCTGAGGAAGGTATGTTCAGAAACGAAAATCTCACACCAGTGCTCATATGGAAATGATTTTTTCAAAACACTGTGGTATTGCAAACCCAGCCCAGTAAACAGCAAGGTCACAATAGCATTGTTCATCATGGCATCTCCTGTAAAATTCAATTTATTCAGCATTTTTGACTACCAGGCCACTATTTGCTTTTCACTATTAAAAGTTAATGCTAACAGCTGAACAAAAGAGTCATCCTCATCACCACTAATTATAGAGGTTCCAGCACCCCGGAATTAGGCCATACACTCCTGAATGCTGAAACTTTACATATAACATAGTTGCCTAAATACCAACATGGAACATTGCATACTTGCTACTTACAGTAACAAAAAGTAACAATTTTATTAGTTGGCCCCAAATCTGACAATATTTAAGAACTC
Source organism: Neopelma chrysocephalum (assembly GCF_003984885.1). NCBI lineage: Eukaryota > Metazoa > Chordata > Aves > Passeriformes > Pipridae > Neopelma > Neopelma chrysocephalum. The sequence continues at coordinate 3,278,205 of NW_020897760.1, forward strand.
TTTGGACAATGCTCTTAGATATATGGTTTAACTTTCCAGTTGTCCTGTATGGAGTCAGGAGCTGAACACGAGGGTCCTCACAGGTACCTTCCAGCTCAGGATATTCCTTGATTGTATGTATATTGTTGGGTAAAGACAAACGTATCCATGGCAATATGTTTAAAAGTCATGCAAACGTGTTAGTTTAGAAGGACATACAGGGTCTTGAGAACCTGTGGGGGCTGCACTGGATATTTCTATGGCTGGAGGCAAAGCCATGGTCAAATACATATTTTTAACTTAAGAAGCAGGAACAATTACACAAAAAATTCCTAAGTGAAGGCTGCATTTGGTCCACTTGGAGATTACATAAATACAGTGTAGTGATGAGCAAAGTGACCAAAAAGAAGATGTCTCTACCCATTACCCAGCCCTGAGCAAGGTGTGAAGGCTGACCACCTTTGAGTGGCTGGGAGGATTCAGAGGCTGGCTGGGCCTCCTGGCAGCCATCAGACAGACAGACAAGGGGGGACAAACATTCCTCTGCTCACTGTACTCTGGCTTCTTGCACCAGGGAAATCTTTCAGCCGTTGCCATGCCAACCATCCTTTTGTCTTGCACACCCTTACACAAGACACTTTATCTGTTTTCAATGGTTCCTAATCCAGGAAACGACTTAAGAATGTGCTTAACCTTAAACACATACTAAAGCCCTATAGGAAAGAGAGAAGCTTAGGTATCAGTGCCAAAGCAAGGAGAATGATTTCAGCGGTTTGGGAAACAATGTTGTGGTTTTGCTCTTCCCTCCCTTGCGCAGAGACACGAGCACTGGCTAACTCCCCAGAAGGGAAGGGAACATGCTTGAAGCTCTGTGCTCTCATCCCAGGAGCCCCAGAGGTAGTACCTGGCCACCCTCTGGGACAGCAAGGGTATGTGCCACTGCCAGCACAAAGGGGGGACTAGAATCCACCTAACCATCCTTTGTGGGCAGCACCACTGGCATCACTTCAGTGCCTCATTGCTGGTTTTGTGCTTTTATCACAAAATGCATCAGCCCAGGAAGCCTTGGGTGGAGTTTGAAAATGCTCAGGGACAAGGACCACATGCTGCTTGATGACTGGGGACATATTATTCCCAGTGAACTTAACCTGCAAGAACCATTGACAGGATGAGAGGAAATGACCTCAAGTTGTACCAAAGGATGTTTAGATTAGATACTGGGAAAAAGTTCTTCATGGAGAGGGTTGTAAAGCCCTGGCACAGGATGCTCGGGGCACTGGTGGAGTCACCATTCCTGGAAGGGTTCAAAAAATATATGGATGTGGCACTTGAGGACACGGTTCAGTGGTGAACATGGAGGCAGTGCTGAGTTGATTGTTGGACTTGGTGACCTTCTAGAGGTCTTCTCCAACTTTAACAGCTCTATATTTCTATGATTGGAGTTTCTTCTCTGTTAATTGCAAAAACTATGTTTTTACTGTATTTTTCACTCAGGGAGCTCATTACTGAGCAAGGTGACGGTGCCACACAGGAAGAGGCAAAAGGCAGTCCCAGGAGCAAGAGGGGCTGGCTGTGGTGGTAAGCAGGAGACACCAGCTTTGTCTGTAGCAGAAAGAGGTGAAGTATTGCTGCTACCAAACAAATCCCAGGTGTGACTGAGCTGGGCTCTCTAAGATGTCTGGGCACCTGTAGAACTGGTTACAGTGATAGGCAGGTCTCATACCAGCGTTTCAGAGAGATGCTTGCACATCACAGGCACAACCAGCCGAATTCAGCTCGTTACTGCCCTGCTGGTCCTGGTTGGGCATTTTTTCCTCAAATATACCTCTGCCATCTAACTGGTTAGCAAATAATTAGCCTAAATTTTGGTAAGTCTTTAGTGGTTGCAGCTTTCTGCAGTGAGCAGGAGTTTCTAACGGCTCGTTGCTGTCCTCTCACTGACATGTGTAAGGAAACATGGGCGAGCACAGGGAATAAACCAGGGACCTACAGCACTGGGGTGGGCCAGGGCTGAGCACCCTCCAGAGACAAATCCACCCACCTCTGCAGACACTCAAGGATCAATCAGTTCTTCCCCATACATTGTGGCAAGGCTTACACACCCCATAAGGGGCCGTGTTCACTGATAAATACCAGATTGCCTCAATATGGCTGTTCTGGGGCTTAAATTTCTTGGAAAATGAAGCTTTTATTAAAGATAATTAAGCATTGTTTTCTTTGGGATGAGTCACTGAGCTGCATCATGTTCTGCCTTCGCATTTTGGAAGATCAGTATGATGATACCAGGGAAATATAACAATTTTGATTACCACAGCAAGAGCAAGGGCAGCAAATTCTGATCTTAAATTTCACAATGCACATCTATTATTAATCCCATATTAACAAAGCAGATCCCTGAACATGTTCATTTGTTACCCTGAGCTCCTTGGGAATATTGGAATAGCTATTGTTCCATCCCACTTGCTAGATACTACAGCTCTGCAGTTCACCAGCTCACGCCAAATTCATACTGACTTCAGGAAACTATTAGGATATTTCAGCCAATTTTCCTCTAGCAAGAAGTAATCACTTGTGAACAGCAAGGATTAAACTCCATCTTCAATGGAGTCTAAGCATCTTTTTAGGCACTTTTTCAGGAACATCATGTTAGAGAAGCCAAGATTCATAAGCAATGTTGTAAAAGAAGCATTTGCATCACCAGTAAAAGCCTGTTGGAAGTGAACAAAGACTTTGCTGCCATTTAGTTAATGGAGCCAAATCTTCATCAGTTTTTGCAGCAGCAAGGGCAGGATTCACCTCCAGCTACTCGGGGGGAGCAGACACTGTGAATGTAGGGCACATCCACCTCAGACACTAAGGCAGTGCTCCAGGGTTCTAGTTCACATCGGAAATGCTTCTGGCACAGTGATATGGAGGTGCTATGCCAAAGCTGATGCATAAATAATTTGGCTTTCATTTCTGTTAAGACTGCTGGCTAATTCCTGGGCACATGTGGGCACTCTGGGCTGTAGGTACACTAAAGTCCACCTCCCTCAGCTCAAGAGCTGCCCCAAAATCAGTGAAATAAGTTAGTTAACATCATCTGAGAAAGCTGGCCCTCCCTTTACATTTCTGTCTTTAGGTTTACTTGGTTGAATTTGTCTTAATTTCAAGATCTTGTGCCTATTGCAAAGGCAAAAATCTACTGATTAAGGGTAGACCAATGTCCGGCTTTGGAAATTATCAAGCAGTCTATCAGCACCTCACAGAGACTCTACTGGAGCACTTTCTTGTGATTCATTAACAAATATTTCATTCCCTGAGAAGAAAGTCGCTCACTTTGGTGGCTAAATACAGCTCAGACATATAAAACCTGTACAAAATATGCTAAGTCCAAAATAATAAAGCAGCAGATTTGATTCCATTTCCATTCAGACTTTCTGAAATTCAGTGGTCTGACCTCCAGCTAATAAAAGAGGACCATGACATCTGTGTGAGAAGAAGCTGCTCCATAACAGGAAAATCAGCTATGGCTAAGAAAAGAATGAACCTCAGGACTAGAATTCTTTTTTTGCAGCACAGGCAGCAGCTCACAGCTCATAGCAGTACAAGACTTGTGAGCATCACTGCTCCCAGCTGTGGCAACTGTCAGAGGATTGTCATGGGAAGACTCAGAAGAGTATTAATTCCTGCTAAAACTTGATCACCTACAAAATACATCTGTGTTTGTGACAAAGCCTTCCAGAGGAGTCCGATTAGTTTCTATAAGATTAGATCAGAAGAATTTCTCAAGGCGTTGGCTTCTAAACCTCATTTTTATTCCTAATTCCTTCAATAAATAATTTTTACCACTTTCTGTGTTCCAAGCTGCCACAAACTATCCAAGCCACACTTCTGAAATAAAACACCTTACAGTTTATCATTCCTATGAAGTATTTTGATTATTTTATTCAACTAAGCTTAAAGAGAAAAAAAAAATCACCAGGGAAATTCTTGTGTGGTTTAAAGGCACATTCACCTGGTTTCAGCTCTTGTCTTTGTCTTGAGTTAAAGCTATACTCATTAGCTTGAAACAATAAAATTTAACATATTTGGGTTGAATCTGAATCAGAGTCCTGGCAGCATCCCTGGTAGGGAATTACCCAGGTGGGGTATTACCAAGGTAGGCTGTTTTCCACAACCATTTTTGGCTTTCACAGACATACAATGATTTAGAGCTCCATAGACAACTCTTGTGCCTTTGAGATAGTCCAGATATATTTCATTTTACATTGAAGTACAAACATTAGGCTGCCAAAGCCTTACCAAGAGCATCCCAACAGTGTCAGCACTTACACTGAAACCCCACAGTAAACACTAGGATGTCCTTGTGTGATGGAGAAAGGTGCAAAAAGAAAGGGTAAATGGGTCATGAATTGCTAAACGCTGGATTTTCTCGAAGATGTGTGACTATGAAAAGGCAGTAAGAGAGACTTTGCAAAAGCACCCTTCTCACTACCATCTTGTGTGAGTATGAACTTTGTAGGTCTATAGGGTATAGTCCACAGTCTCTGCCTCGGGAGAAAATGAGTCCTTCTTACAGCATTACTTGATGTTCTGGACACTCCTTTGCCTCCCCATTCCCTAAACCACAAGCCACGGTTACATTCCTGGCTCAGTGCTGTCTGGTGTTATCTTGGTCGCGCACAGGTCACTGTGGTAGAAGTATTCTCTAACAGTTACTACACAGCAGTGTCAAAAACAGTGCCACAGTCCCCCAAACTTAAATCAGGAAACAATTTTTGAAGTGTTGTGGCATCTCAGAAAAGCAATTCAGTGTTATCAGCATTGGATATTCTATTTTATCCTTCAAACCTTGAAAATAGCTCCAACAGTTTCAGTCTGATAGCAGAGAAATGTAATTTAAACGCTGTTAGCTGATCACACATTTGTAAAAGAACTCTAGATTAAGTGATAGGGCACTCCTTGCTAAATGACAGCCAACTCCTGCCAATAATCATAAAATATGACTGTGCAAGTGTTTAGTGCAGATCCCAATAGCTAAAGGAGAAAAACCAGCAAGGGCCAGAATCCCCCAGAGGCTCCCCTTGCAGGGGGACCAGCACCTCACCCTGCTCTTGCCGTGCTCTCCAGCCGAAGTTCCACCAACACACTGTGTAATTCCACACCAGCCAGGAGCACAGACACAGCAACTCCTGTGCCAGCATTGGACGAGGGGCACAGCACCCAGCACCTGAACCTGCACACACAAAAGTCTTACTCCAAAATGCTCATTTCAGTTTTTGTTGACATAGCAAAAAAACCCACAATATCACACAACACAGTAAGGCAGCCAAAACAACAGAAAATCTATCTACAGAAAATATTTGCAAAATAATTTTCACTCATGGCAAAACTGAAGAAAATCCCAACTCCCATGGTGCACATAGAGAGTGACTAGGTCCAGAAACAAATTTCTATCTCTGTGTGCATGCTCTCTATACTTATATTGCATGCCAATTCTTTTCACAGAAATGTTTATATAAAAAAATGTGCTGATTCATCAACAGTGATTTTATATGTAGGGAAAAAGGTCGATTATGAGAAATTGCCACCTTCAATATCCAATTCAAAATCCAGTTTCAATATTCTAAATTAAATGTTCCAACTTTTTATTCAAAGTCAGTTTTTTACCAAGAAAAAGTGATCACTTTTTCATAAATTCAAAAAATTTAATATAAAGATAAAAAAACTTAATTAAGGAGAAAACATTTGAAAATATTCTAAGCAAGAAGTTACGACTGACTGCCTTAATTTTTTTATTTTCAGTTCTGCCTCACATCCTAACAGTACATCTAATAATATGGATAGTGATCTTAAATCTTTTCCTCATTATTTTTTCCCTACAGCATCTCTCTGAGTATTGTCCATGGCTGTCAGAGCTTCCTACCAGCATGATTCAAACCGTGCAGAGGGTTCACAGTGCAGAGGGTCGAGCCCAACACACTGAGGCAGCCACAGCCCTGTAACAGGGCTGAGGACCTGCACTGACACACATTTCCCATTACAATTCTCCTTAACTCATCCTCTGCTAATGCTCCATCACAGCATGGCACACAGACCTCTGAAACCTCCTTTGGATCTTAAAATGAGTTTATTTTACCTCCCTCAAGCACTCACTTTGTTCGCTCAGTGGCAGCCTCGTGCCAATGCTCATTAATGAATTCTGTCTCTATTCCTGCTATCCTCTATCCTTTCCCTCCTTCATGCAGGGACCACAGAGGGCTAGCTGGGCTTCCCAGGAAGCCTGTCCCTCCTGGGGTGGCTCCTGCAGTGGCTGTGGCCACTGGTAGCCGGCAGCAGGGCTGGGAAGGGGCTCTGTGCCACCGCGGTACTCCCCGAGGCAAAGGCAGTGGGCACCCGGCACTGTCAGCACAGAGCCCTTCCGGGCTCACCAGCAGGGAAAGGGCACCTCCCGGACATTCATCACGGAGCTGGTCATACAAAGCCATTACAGCTTCACAAAATTATGCTGTGTTATAAAACACTCTGTGGTGTGTGTTGTCCCAAGCCACCAGCAGCAGCAGCCCAAGTACAGAAGCCTAGACTATACTGTCATTTACTCCTAAATTTTAATCAAGAAGTAAGTCCTAACCAGACTTTCTTGTAACTCCCCACTAAAACAGCACCATGGAGGGTCTAACAGCATTCATGAAAGTTTCTTTCTACAATTTTACTTCAAATAATATCAAAAGAAACAAGCAAAATACCAAACCCAAACAAAAAAAAAATCCAAACAAGTGAAGGATGCATGGGATATGTGTCGCAGGTTCAGGTTTTCAAGGCAGTTAAACTCCTTCTGCATTAAAATCTCCAGGTTTCTTAGCACAGCAGGAAAAATCCCTCTGTTCATGGGGAAAATGACAAATAGGATTTACTTATTTGTTCGTGGTGTCTGTGAGGCACCCCACTGCCAAAGCACTCCTCCCACCCCAACCACACACCTGGGAAGGGCTCTCCCATACTCCAGACAATGAAATACACCCTTGGCTTCCCACAACCACCGGTAACAAATGCTAGAAAGAAACATGTGAACAAAGTAAATTAGACAAAGGCAGTACTATTGAAAGGGTTCCCAGTCCAGAAGATACACTTCCACGCTCTAACAAACATTTTACTTCCAAAGGACAGCAATCTGGAAAGCCCAGAATATCATGTAAGGGACATTGCCTACAGAAGGATCATAAAAGTTAAAAAGTCACTCTTAATCAATGACAAATTTAGTACTTGTTGCTACAATTACAAAGATAATAGTTCCTTTATGTCAGTGCCTTTGGTTTTGCAGCTGTAAAATAGCTTTGAAATTCAGCATTTCAAGTAACAGAAATTAATAGGAGGTCATTTCTACCAGAGAAATTTTAGGGGCCCATCCTCTCTAATCATCATTAAAAACTAAATCCACAGGAGAAGAGGCACTTTACTGATTGTCAAGTGGAAGCTATTATTCATTTGATGAAGCTCTTGGCACAGTGCCATTTATTCTGCTGTAGAGCCTGCTGGTTGCTCTACTTCATCTCATGCAATCAAGGTTGTTTCTGCCTGCCAAGAGTTATTTATAGAGTGGGAAAAAAAATGCAATATGTTCTCTTGCTTCAAAAACAAGTTTCAAACTTTCTAACTGAAAAACTGCCTCCCTGCTCCCCAATGGCATTGTTTTGTTTTGAGTCTCACTTGCACAAAAACAAAAGAACCAAAGCATGTTCCTAGATTTCTGCTTTTTAAAAACATGAAAGGAATTTTCATGCCATGGGCATTTTCATTGAGAAATCATCTCATTTTCTCCAGTTATGATACTGCATAGCCGCATAGCTCTGGCAGCAGACAGCCAGCCTCCCCATGTGCCAGCCCTCTCAGCCAGTGCCTGCCACACCAGTCCCAACAGGGATGTGCAGAAGGACCTTCTCTGAGGGTCACCTTCACTGGTGCAACTCACCTGTGCCTACAGGGTAGGGAAATTTTGTTGATGAAGGAGACACTCTGCCTGTCCTCAATAAGCTGTCAGGATGAGGACATGGACAAAGCATTCGGGCTGAGAGAGGATGAATTTCTATCCCAAAGCTTGATTTTCCAGGTCTAGACTATACACAACCCTTACACCCATGCAGAGTGTACTGCTGTTCTGTGAAGGGCTTTATGTCCCTTCAATGCACAAATCACCATGAATTCCTAAGCAAAACATTAAAGACTGGTTTTGACCTCAAGGATAGTTTAAATCAAGAATCCTGACATTCTTGAACTGAAATATATAAAATCAGAAACAGTCTTTACAACGAATGTATTAAAATACCACTAGCATTGAGTTTGTGCATGAACCCAGAACCAGCCCTCTAGGGTTTCGGCAGTTTTTAAAAGCAGTCCCGAAAAAAGCTCAGACTAAACATCTGAAAAGGGGGGAAAGTGAATTTCCCGCATGGTAAGAGTAGAAGTCTCACAAATGTTCAGGAAGCAGAACTATCAATGTGCAATTGAGTAAGTTTCAATTCTGGTTTATTCAGCTCTGTGAAACAGAAAGCAAATCATGGTTATCTCCACTCTAGAAAATATTGCTGGTCCTCCATTTCCAGAGCTATTAACCAGTCTCTCTTTAAACAGACAAGGTTATTTCACGTTTACTCATTGCAGTTCTGACACCTCTGCTCACACAAAATAGCACTCTATTCCATAGGTGTTTTCCCCAATATCACACAATTATTCCCTGAACTAACTATCCATCACTGATATGCCCTTCCCACTTCACCTTACAACTTCAAACATAATAAAGCACAACCACTGTACCAGTCTCCTTCATTCCTAGACCAAACTCCAAGTATTCCCTAATAAAGTCCATAATAAAGTCTCTCTGGTGTCTGATTTATAGATGTGGCTGGATAACAGAGCAAAGGCAGGGGTAGGGGATGTGTGTAGCAGCTCTGAAGGTAATCACAGAATCGTTTGGGTTGGAAAAGCCCTCTAAGACGAAGTCCAACCATTCCCCCAGCAGTGCCAAGGCCACCACTAATCCGTGTCCTCAAGTGCCACATCTACATGGCTTTTAAATCCCTCCAGGGCTGGGAACTCCACCACTGCCATGGGCTGACAAATTTCTTGTTTGGTTTGCAAACTTTGTCTAGATACTAACAAAGATGATTAAACTGGCCCTGTTTCTAAACTTTTTTTATTATTTTTATCTTTTAATGAACTTCATAGACAAAAAAAGCAGAGATTTGATTTCAGATCATAATTTCCTAAATAAAATGCCAACCAAACATAGAAATGCTGTTTTCTAATGGGTTCTATTCCCTTCCTTCTGACTAATATAAAATTTGATATAGTTTAGAGGATCATTAGTTAAATAGAATTCATCAAACATATGAAGAGCTACTAATAACCAACTGCTATTGAGAGATTGCTAGGAAATCCCTTCAGTAAAGAAAATGTTGAGCAACTGTTAGCCAATTTCCTAGGAATTTTATACATAATAAGCAAAGTACATTAGGAGCTCTTGATTTAACAAAAACCCTGAATTATGCATTTGTATAAGGACAAGTACTGTAGGCAACATTTATACATGTATGCAAATTTCATGTAAAATATAGTTTGCATATAGTGCAATACCCATCCCCCATATAATTCCAGGGAAGAATTTTCAGCACACTAAGCACTGCACAGCTTGATCGAGAAAACACAGGTTTCTAAAATAACCAGCAAAACTATTGTTCTAACTGTTATGTGAAAAAAGATGTATAAATCACTGGAAAATCATGTGTGCTTTGAGGATTATGTCTCTGAGCTGGTTTTCCCATTGGATGACATGCCAAACTCCAGACACCAAAATGGGTTATGCTGAAGAGCAAATACCAGTCATTAACTTTCCTGTGGTTTAATAATTACACCTCTTCCTGGGGATGTGATTAAACCACACACAGCATTAGAAAACAGAGGGAATTAAGTCAATATGCCTCAGAGCTGAGGAGTAAGTGAATGCATAGAGTCAAGCAAAAGCTGGATCAGATGGCTGGCTGTGTTTCCAAGGTCGGTACAGCAGTGCAACACACGAATGCAATAAGAATAACATCATTACCAGATGTAGCAGCTTTCCTCCCTCCGCAGGGGAAATGCAGCATTGCATTACAGATCAGCATGAGGGGCACCATGGTCAGCAGAGACCTGGCCCCCCACCAGGAGCCCTGGCTCTCCCAAGGGAAAAACATTACCAAAACATTTTGGTCCAATATTTGCTTCAGCACTGGTGCTGTGGGTTTGTATTCCTTCATGGAACACGGGGGAAAAGCACCTGAAATGCCTGGCAGGGAACTGCAGCCCCTTAAATCCTAAATACAGTCAAACTGAAGCCTGTGGAAAGAAGCTTTAGGCTCAAGGACAAACACCCCCACCCCACACATACTTGGCCACACTGAATGTCCAGCCATTCGTGTTCTCTTCCACTTCACTGTGATTTTAGCACTGCAGTGCTAGAAACATTCCCAACCAATGTAGTGATACAGCATTGCACTGCAATCCATGTGGCACTGTGAAGCTACACAAGCCACGGGAAATGTCATTTCTGAAGAACTGTGTTAAACACACTCTCTTATTTCTCCATTTTTTTAGCTGGAGTAACTCCAGGAAATTCTCTTGACTTACTTCTGGGTGGGAAGTAAGAAAGGGGGGAAAAACAGTTTCTGTGTACCTGCCCTTGCCTGTAAGACAGCACAGCACGCTGTCCGTGGGACACTGGCACTTAGCAAAGCATCTACGAGTAAGTAACAAAGTGTGATACTGGCTGGGAGAGCTTCCAGCCCCTCTGACAGTGCCTCACCCTCCCCACGTTTTCCTCAGCCCACTTGCTTTCTAGCCCGCAACCACACCTTTGAGGCTGAAGACCAGCATAGCAGCAGGGGAGGCTGGAGGTGGGAGGGCCAGCATTCTCCAGCAGCCCTTGGCTCACATTGGGTAGCTCCACCACATTTTCCAGGGAGGGCAGCTGGGGGTTACTGACTTGCTCTAGATCTGAACTAGTGACTGGGAGAGAAGGGACCTTGTCAGGCTGTTGTCTGCTGAGTCAACCCTGTGCTTCTTAAGCTGAGCAGCAGCTTTGCTGCCAAGTGTTTGTGGACGTCAGTGAGTGTGATATTTAGTTTTTTACATTGCATTATTTCACAGTCTCCAGAGAAGAGAGCGTTCATAACAGGTAGCATAATTTGATGCAAGCAATAAATAGCAAAATCTGAAAACCTTCCAGCTTTATCAGACCCACTGTTAATACATAATACAAAATATCTTCAGGTCAAGTGCAAATCTGCAGGCAGGGACAGCTCTTTTCCTAATAACATGCCTTTGCCCACTGACCATGCTCTCTGACCATGGGATGGGAGGAGAACTTGTTTAAAAACCATTTGCAAGCAACAGGAACAAGCCAAAGAAGTTTGGCAAAGTTTAGGAGAACGCTGGCTCAGGAGACCAAAGTAATTGGCTTTGATGGAGCAACATCAGGGAGGAATTTAGGACTAAAGCGTTTCAGTCATGAGTCATTTCGGCTCCAGTGCCACCATCTGGTTTTGGACAATTTGGACAATGTGCTGCTCAAGGCTGTGCTCCCCGGAAGAGCTGGCAACTTTGTGCCAGAGCAGAGTCCCATGGCTACCCAGGGGCTGCTTGCATCCCTGGGTAGGGGGGGTGGAATGACAAAAGTGACAATGTTTTCATTGTTTTTGACCATTTTTCTTCAATAGTTTTAGGATTTTCTTTTAAATACCTAAGGTTAAAAGACGCTCCATCTTTCAACCATTTGAGAAATCATTTTCCACTCAGTGATAACATCCCCAGAACTTAATTGTGACTATTCCCTGTGCAAACTTGCAATTCAGCAGGGAAAAAACTGGAAGAAAGATACTTTCCAAAAAAAAACAAAAATTTGATCTCTCTCCACTTCCAAATCCGGATCTGAGTGTCTACAGTAGACACTTGGCACTACCCCACTGAAGCCCCTCGTACCATCCTTTCCCCAAATGATTTTGGCTCAGATTGGCCCTGGTTTCTGTCCACATGAGCCCTCGTGACCAGGCCATTTGTGTGCAGTCTGTCCCCATAAGCAAGTGCACAGACACTCTCTGGGATGAGAACCTGCTACCACATCACCCCATGCCAACAGCTCTTGCATTCATCTGCTGCTCTCCTGACCACTGGAAACCACTGACTCCAAGACCACAGTCCAGGAGAGAACACAAGGAGTGGAAGAACAAGAGGGTCCCACGCCCAAGCTGGTACTTTCCACCAGTTGGCACTGCAATGCCACTGCTGGCCAAATCTCAGCTATGGAAAACACTCAAGGCCCCTATATTTGGGACCTGTGAGCAGGGCTAGGATCTTTTCAGTGTTTAGCAGAGGTTTTTTGCCTGGATCATCTCTCTTTACAAAGTTCCCCTGCTAAGGAAATATTCTACTGTGTTTTGACATGTGCAGAGAGGAGCCATGAAAGAATTATAATATGGAAATGAAAGAAAATGCTGACGGTGAAAGCACTGGAGATATGCATTGTTTCATTGGCAGCAAATAGAAATATTTTGGACCAGATGCATCCACTGCATCATTTATTTAAATTGTAGGGATTGCATCAGGAGTGAAATGTGTCACATCCCTAGCATCACTGATGTATATTTTACACTGCAAGAAAACTCAAAGGCACGCTAGTCTATTTGATAGACTGATCTATTATAATTAAGTTATAAATGCCATATAAATAAATAAATAAAAATTATAAATATAATTTGTAAACAAATAGATTTCTATTTGATAAAAAGGTAATAGATACATAATTTTTAATGAAGACATATGCATTTGAGGTTCCTCTGACCACGGAAGCAGAAATGCAGTTTATCCCATCTTGAGACTCTAACAAGGATATTTTAAAAAAACAACTATTTCACAGAATACAGGAGTCATTTCACAGCCCTTATTATCTAAATCATATGGACTTACAGCGTAAGGAAGAGAAGCCCAGGAAGGGTATGGAGCTCAAATGCTTTGACTATAATGAGTGAGCTGTTTCTGTGTTGTTGTAATGTGAAAGAGATTGAAGAATTAAATTGAAGGCATATTTCATGTTCTAAGCTTCATGCAGGAATCAAACTCTTCTAAAATTCAGCTGCCCTCTCTACTGTCAGTATCTCCTCTACCTGGACTGCCCTCACTGTTGCTTTAATACCCTCTTATCATAGTAAATGAGACCACTCCAGTAACTACAGTTTTTTAGAGGATGTCATCTTTAACCAGCCATCAGGCCACGCCATAACTTCTATGCCCAGTAATTTACTCTGCCAAATGGCAAGATTAAGTAGCAATCACTGTCACTGAAGGAGAGGCATACACAATTATTCCTGGAAAGCCACCCAGCACAGGACCCATACCAACCAGATGCATCCTCCCATACTCTTCTTTCCCTGTGCTTTCCCAGTCAAAAATCTGTGCTCTTCAGGCAGTAGGGTCCTGCTGGCAGTGAACTCTTGGCACCCCAAGAGTTCACTGTGCTCCTGTGCCCAGAGGCTGCTGTGCCTTGGGCAGAACCACAACAAGGGCCCTGCTAGTGCTCAGACCCCACACCTCGGAGCCCAGAGCTCCACAGACAGAGAAGGTCAGACTGGACTTCAAAGTGTAGAAGTCTGAAACAGGAAAAACACTTGCATGGCACATATTTCAGTTATGTGAAGAGATTCTAATTGTTCTTTTGCAGCAATGCCAAGCAAAAACATTGATTCTCCCTCTTTGTGTCCCAGAGTAAAACATATATAAATCCATGTTTTGTAAAACAATTTTATGGGCTACTTCCACAGTTATACTTAACCACATGTATTGCACATGCTCATTTTCTCCTGAGCTTTAAGGAACTATGCAGCGTGTGCATGGATACTCTCATTTTGAGCAAACCCATGCTATTTCTACAGACGCACAAATGCTAAGCTCAAATGTTGACTTTCACAAAGTTCTTCTATGAACCCTATTTAAACAAAACAGATTTACAATGTATGCTATACAAGAAGGGATTTTTCTAGCAAATTTTGGGATTAGCCCGAAGGAAGTGTGAGACAATAGATTCTAACATTTTAATAAACATACGATTCCCTGAGGAAATTAAAAATTAAAAAAGAGACGAGTCATTGTGGTCTGCCTGCCAGATTGTTTCTGTACTTCTGCCCTGTTACTCCATCTCGCCGTTCCCACAATGTTTACTCAGATAAACCTGCATCCCCTCTGCACCTCTCTGCAGCTGCAGGGCCATGGCTCCCGGTGGCCTCAGCAGCTCCCACACAGGCAGCAGCACAGGATAACATGTGGAGAAGGCAGGGCACTGCTCCACAGCCGTGCCCCACAGGTGCCCCACAGGTGCCCCACACCCGGCCAGCACAGCCAAGGGCACAGAGAGGAGCAGGAGCCCCAGCCCTCCTGCCCAGGACCATGCCCTGACATGGCTTGGTGGGCCAGTGGGCCAGGGTGGGAGCCAGGGTAAGCTCTGCCCCAGCAGCCCCTCCACACCAGGCAGGGTTTGATAACAGTGCAGGAACAGCCACAGCAGGCAGAGCACTCGAGCCCTCCACTCTAGTGTCTTCTCCTCACTGCTCTCACTGCTCGGCTTCATCCTTCTCTGCCTCTTGCTGCAAGGGCACATGAGCTGGTGTCCTTGGAGTCAGATAGAGGCTCAGGAATTCTTTTTCTCCTCTGTAATTTCACCCACACCTACCTGGGGAATTGGGTTGTATAAATATTGACAGAGAAAGATACCTAACAAAAATATTTGTCATTTTTGTTTCCCTCAGTACTGGGATTTTGCTTCAGGGCATGAGGTGCCTGTTTCAGTGAATCTGCTCATTAGTAGACAAAACAAACAGGATTAGAAGATATGTTTTTAAAAAGGATCTGTGATGCATACCCTGATTTAGAAACTGTCCCTGCATCACGCTGACACCCAGGCAAAAGGATTCTCTGAGCAGAACACCGACCCTGCTCAGGGGAAAGTGGAGGCAGTGCCTGGCTCCCCGCTCCCAGCACCACTGGTGTCCTGCATGGGAGGACCGAATGAACCTTGGCAAGAGCTTATTGAGGCAGGTGTGGGGCAATAAATGCATTTCTAAGTATCTTATTCTGATTATGTTTAAGCAAAAGGCAATTTTTCCTGGCCTGTCCTTCCTAGGGAATTGCACACAGACTGGAGTTTGAGTAAATATTGAAATACACACCAGGATTCTCAACATAACACCACAGCAGCATCACTTCCAATTCCAGTCAGAGGAATTCCACTGCTAACACAGCACAACATATGGAAGCACCACAATGCCCAAGTCAGAGTAACTGGAGCCCTAAACAAGATGTTGGTCTCAGCCCAGTAAGAGGCTGCCGGAATGAGACCAAGTACAGCAGAAGAGCTGTGATGTGCAGTACCTGCTGCTCCATCCCTGTTGGATGCCATTCCACCAGGAACCCAGTGAACAGAGCTGGGAGCAGACTGAGGTCCTGGTTCCTGAGAATCTCAAACAGCAGCGTTGTTTACTGAGCCAGTTTTGTATCATCTGCCATAAAAAAATAAGGGGAGACATGCTGTATTTGTATGAGTGGCTCAATTCCTATATCATCCAGGCAAAACAGGAGCCTATGTTATTTCTGTCATTAGTTATAATTAGAGAACCCTAATCAACCCCCTGCCTGCTTCAGTACTCAAAAGTGTTTGAATCTGCAATTTTACTTGTGTTCTTCTTTAAAGAAGAGGGAAAAAGGAAAAGAAATTCATTCATGAAATTCCCATCCATATCAAGGATTTTTATTTTAGGATTTACTTTCAACTTTTTCTTTAGATCTTTTAAATAGGAATACAGTTCTCCTCCTCTACCATTCTCTCTATGCATAAATTCAGGTAACATCTATTAAAGAGCAGACAACTCTGATTCTTCTGTAGCAATACTTATAGGACTTTGGTGCAGAGATGGAGAAGAAATATTAGGAGAACATAAAGATCTTTAAGACAACAGGAGGTATTCATTGCACACACTTTCTGGTGCAGAAGGGCAAAATTACATAAAAATCTTCAGTATCTTGAGTCTCAGCTATTTCCAACAGATGGAGCTGATGACATAATTACTAATGATTAAATTTTAACATTTATTAGTGAAAGATTTTTAAAGGCACAGGTAAGCAGCATCAGATCCAGAGTGAGATCTTCACGACCCAGATGCTGTGACACTGAATTTCACCTCCACCCACTCCACTGCTTTGACACTGGGTGTCATAGGTTTCATAGAATGCTGGATTTAAGAGGTTCATAGAGATCAGAGACAGAGTGACAAATAATCATACTTTTACTCCATCATATCACTGCCAAAAAATGTACTGTCCATGTGTGCTATAACATCAGCCAAGGCTTCCTTTAAGCCACGTGTTTCTCTCTTGTTTCACAACCAGAACCAAATGTTACTAACAGAGAAACAAGGAGACCGAGCTACCTGTGCCTGACACTTCAACATTGGCAGCACATTAATACAAGAGACTTACACAGCAGATTTCAGACACCAAGCTGTACATCAAGTGATGTAAAAGAAGGCAAAAAATTGCAAAAAATGTTCTGCTTTGAGGAAGACCACTGATCTGATGACTGTGAGAGCCACGAGTCTGCATCAAGGGTTGGACTTGATGATCTCGGAGGTCTTTTACAACCCAGTTGATTCTATGATTCTACGGTTGACAAGGGTATCCTGCACAGCTGCCTGGACCTGCTTGCACTGCTGTCACACAGCAAACACACTCGCTCGGGCTCTATAACATCATCTGGGAGCTGTGTTCAGCACTGACAGTGCGGCTAATTCAGACACGGTGATGCACACCTCCAGGGTCTCAAACATCCCACCCAGCAAGGACAGCTGCACACAGAGGTTCTCTCAGCATGTCAGGTCAAAGGCACCAGTCTCCCTGCACTCTTCGTCATCTACCTTGGTATCCCTTTCTTCTCCACTGATACCTCACACCAGCAACAGCCTCACTCTCAAAATTTGCTGTGTTCACATCTAGCCCAGGTCTGCATTTCCCTTACATCAAGTTGCATGTTTTTGCTTAGCTATAGCCAGAGATCTGTTTCTCCCTCCAGACCACCAAAAGCCTGTTCCATTTTGTGGGGAAGTCTCTCAGGTACCAAGCAGGTACAAATGTTATGACCTGGTTTTTTAAAGGCACCTGGCAGAATCTGAAAAATCAGGCAAAGAAAAATATTTTTAGCATTGGTCATCTCTCCTGAATTTCTCCCACACCAGGAAATGGAAAGTGTTCTCTCTGCAAAGTTACTCAGGAAAAAATCAACCCAGATTCAGCTCTGTTTTCTAACAAATCAGGCTTGACATCTGGGAAATTAAAATCACCCATAAGGACAAAGGCAGTTTTAAACAGCATTTATATTTGTCAGAAATACTGAAAGTCCTAAGGGTAGACATTTCATTTTATTCACCCTGAAACAAAGAGATGATAAGAAGTATCACCTGAGGCAGGAATAAATGCAGGTACACAAGGTCAGGATCATCCAAGAATCTTAAGGATGTACATGGAGGTTGTAGAAAGTCCATTTCAGAGATTAAATTTTAAACTTCTACTAACTGCAAAAAAATGTTCAATGTTAGTCTTCAAATTTAAAGTGAATGGGTCCATGCTGAGGTGTATGATGATGCAATGGTAGATTAGAAAAAAGAGTTAATGAAGAATTATCTAATTACAAATTAAGTAATGTAAAAAATACATCAGAAGAAAATAGGGAACAATTTCAGTCTGTGACACACTTTGATTTAAAAATAGCTGATTCCAGCAAACAACCTGATTCAGTCACTTACCCAAGGGAAAAAAGCTGACTTTTCAGGAAATACGTAGCATTACTGAATGACTGATATTTGAAAAAAAAAAATTATTAGGAACTGTTTCTCTGAAGGAGATTTTGTAGTGGGAGATTGAGCAGAACTCAAGCCTCAGTAGTCTGGCATTAAGACCAAAAGTCTGTCTTCAAATTCTGTCACTGTCCTCAGTTTCTTAAAACTTGTGGAATTTATCATGGTCTTAGATGCAGCAGTGGAAAGAACATTTTCCTGTGTAAACAGATTTGGACAGAGTTCGGAAAACTGCTGAACACAGGTTTTTCTGGGACTGGGCTTAAGGTTAAAGCCAAAGTCAAAAAATACATTAAAACATTTTCTTATTTGATTCAAAACAGCCAAGACACATAAGAGTAGAATCTAATAGTCTAAACAATAACAATATTAATGAAGTAGAGTTGTATATTTTAAGACAGTGGAAATATACACTGGAGGGGAAAATACATGTCGCAATAGGGAGCTTCTGCTTCCCTAAAACAGTCCTTCAGAGAATTTCCCTTTGCTTTTCACGCCGTCTATTTCTCTCATCCAAGAAAGAGACAAGCTCACAAAGTGTCAGAGCAAGCAGTGCTGTTCTGCACACAGAACATGGCCTGGGCAACCCAGTGTGGGGCCACAGGGAATTTCAGGTCAGAAGTGCTGCAGGGTGGTGTGGGGACTGCTGGCACGTGCTTTCCCTACACTGTTCAAACTCCTCCCCAGCCTGCCACTTCCAACAATTTCCCTAAGAAACCGTTTTCTGTAGCAAGGAAACACCATTGACCATTACTCATTTAAGGGAAAATAATCTGCTTTTTTGTTGGTAACCATAAAAATAAGTGCAATGGGGGGGGGAGGCAGTAACGTACCATGTCTGACACAGAGCCCTTATCTGTCGCAGTCACCGGGGTTTGAGCTGTCTCCAAGCTCCAGCCACTCTTCCCCATGGCATCTCAGGCTCCCAGAGGCAGCATCGGGAGCTGATGCCTTTCCTCGGTGCATGGGTGCCAGGAGGTGCTCCGAGCCGCATGAAGCCCCAGCTGAAGCCGGGACGTGCAGCCTGGCGGTGGCACTGCCACTGCGGGACCCGGGACAAAGGGCACCTGCACTGCCCCATCCTCAGGGAGAAGCTCTGTGCCACCCCCGAACCGCCTGGCACCGCACCCTGACCGCGCCTGCTGCAGGCTCAGCCAGGTGAGAGGTGGGACGTGGCCATCGGAAAGGGACAGGGTGAAGTTTCAGTTTTGGATTAGAGGAGCCCTCTGCCACCTCCAGGCAGCCCCATGCTCCCAGTTGCTCCTGCGTTTGGGGCTGCCTGGCTGGTTGTGTCATGCGAGCAGCAGCCTGCACACATGTCAGATGTCATGCTCTATCTGATGAAGAGGTCTCTGCCTCGGGCTGTTTATATATGACCTACCAGAACTTCCTGCTGCATGATGAAATAATTAGGGGGCCCTCATGCAGGGAATAATGTTGCGAGTAGGTTGCAAAGGCATTACACACACAAAAAGAAAATCCTAAGCATTTTCCTTATCTGTGATACAATCTTCCAAGGCTCCTTATATACATTCAACTTGTTTGTATTATTTCTTTTAAAGTTCTTCATGCAAATGCTAAATGAAGGCTTCAGAAAGTTCAGCAGTGGACTTTTCTTTATGCTCAGATTACATAGTGAGAATAGTGGCATAAGAAAACAGGAAAAAAGGGAGATTTATTTGTTTGTTTTAAATCAAGATTGGTTTTTGCATCTTAAGGCAGTGAACTCTAAACTGCAGATAGTTTAATAGAAGTTGATCCTGTCACCAGAAACAGCTTCATTTTCGTGGTTCTTCTTTTTTCTAATCAGTTTTAATTTGAAAGTGGTTTTATCCACAAAGAGATAACCCATATGTCCACAGATGCCCCATGTACTGATTGATCTCAGCCAACTCTTGACTTCCTATCAACTCTTCTTTTCAACTTTGACCTTTGATGCATCATTGTACTGGTTTTGGATGGACTAGAGCTAGTTTTCTTCAGAGAAGCTTGTGCTGTCCTATATTTTCATTTGTGAGCAAGACAGTGCAGATGACACAGCCATGTTTTAGCTCCTGTTGAGCTGCACTTGCTGTTCTGCTCCTCACCCTGCCCTGCCAGTGAGCAGGTTGGGGATGCTCGAGGAGCTGGGAGGGGACATGGCCAGGATGGCTGACCCCAGCTGTCCCCAAGGGTATCTCACACCATACGGTGTCATGCTCAGCAGTAATAGCTGGCAGAAGGAGGAGGAAGAGGGAGATGTTTGGAGTTATGGAGTTTGTCTTCCCAAGTCACTGCTATGCATGATGAAGCCCTGCTGTCCTGGGGATTGTTGAAAGCCTGCAAGCCCACGGGAAATGGGGAATGAATTTCTTGTTTTGCTTTGCTTGTGCACGTGGCCTTCCTTTACCTATTAAACTGTCTTTATCTCAGCCCACATGTTTTCATACCTTCACCCTTTGGATTCTCTCCCCCTCTGCAGGGGACGAGCGAGTGGCTGTGGGGTCTTGGCTGCTACAGAGATTAAACCACAGCAATCATGATGGACCCCAGAGTAGAACAAGCCAGGATGGGCCATAATAATTTTTTTGCTTCTTATATAGCCTCAAAAATGCATTAAGACCTACCAAAATTCTTTTCAGAGACCAAAATCCACATCTTCCAAATTGCTCAAACTGTTCCTACAAGTGTATCACATTTCCAGACTTCTCTTAATTCAAATTATCTCAAATGATTGGAAATACGATAACAGGTGACCAAAACTTGTAAAAGAAGAGTTTTCACCACGATGACCATCCATATTTTCGTGGCAGGAAAACTGGATCCATGCTTTTATTAGAAGACAGCATGAAAAAGAAATTCACATTTCCCAAATACCAAAAACTATGTATGTCACTATTCTACAGACACAGAATATAAATCCATTTCTAAATTATCATTGCCTTCCTATGTCTATTTAGCATCTCAGCAGTCTTCCTTTGCCCATCTCCTTCTCTAGATGGATCCTGTCTTTCACTAAGCAACAGCTGAGGCACAATAAAGAGATATTTGTTTGAGTGTGGTGTCCCTGCAGGTATCAGTTCACATTAACACTTCTGAAGTTAGGTTTGTACATAGCTCTGCTTACAGTACTACCAAGGAAATCCATCTGAAAGGTTGGAATAAAACAACATTTCCTTGATCTTAGTCCTCCATTCGGCTCACTATTTAATAGCTTCTTTAGCTCTGTCAAGGAGATAGAGCCTCACTTGTTCAGCATCATTAAAATCACACAAGTAGTGAACATCAGCTGATGCTCTGGGCGGGAGCACATGGCAGGCAGGGGTGCATCCCACATCAAGAGCAGCAGCATTCTGCCCTCCGAACCAGACAGCAATGTATTCCAGTGTGCTGCTATCACAAAGAACACACTGCCAGCTCAATTTAAGTTCCTTATTCTCAATGCACCTTCAAGAAAGAACAAAAAGACAACAAGAGAAGGAAATTTCTGCTGCTCATGTATTTGAAGACTACAACCATAACAGACATCAAGCCACCTATCATTACGGCCAGGACCCCCTCGACAGCAGCCATTTCTCTCTGTAAGGGAAAATCAGCAATGATACATGATGATGGAAGGCACTGCCTTCCTCAAGGGCCAATTTAGCACAGCAGGAGAAAAGTAGCTCAGGCAATATGCATCTCAAAGCAGGAGAAAAATTAAAGGCAGGAAGAGGAAGAGTGGCTTTGGAAGGGAGAGTAGCAGATGAAAGCAGCAGCAGTAACCATGGGAAGGATAACCACGACAAGGGCAGTGGATAAAGAGGAGCCGATTCAGTCCTTGCAGTTTGTTAGTGTATAGGATATCTGGACTGCGAAAACCGGCACATCACAAGCAGAATTGGAGCCTGGAGAAGTGCAAGTTTACCAGAACAGCCTCTGCTTTGTTCAATGGTTTTCTACCAATAGGTGAAAAGCCTGCAAGAAGCCAACACCTGCATGTCAGGTACCTTGCAGTAGGATTGCAGTGCTGCTGCGCTCGCTGTGCACCAACTTCATCACCCAACTCTGAGTGCTGCGTGAGTGGAAATAAACAGGAGCTGCTTCTGCCCCAGCATGCCTGTCCCTGAACCCAGCCCAGGTGAGGATGTCTTCCTGGCTGTCCCTCTGCCTCTCTTACCTATGCTTGGCACAGCCCCTTCCACACAGTCCCACCCCCTTCCTGCCTCACCTGAGTTCAGCACCATGGTTCCCAGCTACCAAGAGCATCCTCACCCCATCCCACCTGTGTGCGCACACAGCATCACATGCTGCTGGGGTGGCACCAGGCTAGTAGATCCCAATTCTGTAGGACCTTAGGCAAGTCTTTAATCACCCTACACCTCTGTTTCTTCCTCCATTAAATTTTACTGACTGATCTCACAGAGCTGGGAAGAAAAATTATTAAATTAAGAGCATATTAAAAGTTGTGGGGAATTCCTTTCACAGTTGTCTGCTGCCAGAGCTATCTCTTAAAAAATTTATATGCTCTAGAAGTGCCTGTTATTTGTATAAAGTATTTGTTGAATGACTGCTATCTTTTGACCTTTTATTTTTTCCCAACATCAATTTACAACTTCTGCCTAAATGTGCATATTAAATCAAAACCCACTAGTGGGAGTGTAAAGGAACTCCTTATACAAATTAAATACAATCACTGAAAGTTGATGTATGTAACACTAATTTTTCACCTGTTGTGCTCCATCCTTCAACCCAAAACTTTTATTAACTAAAACTCAGGACACTCTTTCAAAGTGGTTATGGATTTAGGCAGTCTATTTGTACACAGACTTCCACATGTTCTGTAGGCGAGGGACACAAAGTAGAGACAAGCCCATTTTCACAGCTTCACAGGAAATTTTGTTTTGGGTGGTCCACTAGATCCCATATATTTGAGGGATAACAGTGAAATGTTCTTGGTGTGAAAGGACTCTAGTCTAGAGGAAACCTGAACTCCCTTGCTCCCTGTCTCTGTGATTTCTGTGATTGATTATATATATCCTCGTCTTAGTTTTAAGCTATTCTTAGTTTGTTTCATGTACAATATTTCTAAGCCCTTTCCTGATAATCATTTTATTCCCTTGTCTTCCTTTTATTTGGCAACAGCTGAGCTGGCACCAAGCCCAAAGCCTGGTAAATGACAAATCACTACCAGATGAAGCTGTGAGTTTTACACAGAGCATTTCCTCCAGCCACTGAATACTTTGAGGCCCAATAATATTACCAAACTGACTGAGAATTACACCAAGAGCAAGCTTTACATGAAGGCCTCCCAGTCACAGAAAACCAGACTAATTCTCCAAGCAGTGAATCAAGTGACTGGGCTAATGAAACCCCAGAAGCAGCAATAGAAATGCAAACACTTAGCAGGGCCCCCAGGCAGGGTTTAACACTTGCTGCCTCACCTGGGAGCAGGAAAGGCCCTTTGTTCCCCAGGAGAGAGGGCAGCCACAGACAGAAGTGCTCCACAAAAAGCAGTTATCCCCCTTGCATCATCCCCTGTCCCCAATACACCCATTACAGCTTTGGAGATGTGCCAGGTTGCCTCCCTGCGGAGGGGGCTCAGAGGATGCCGAGGGGGCTCAGAGGATGCCGTGCTTTCCCAACAGGGCACAGAAAGCTGCCTGGCAATCCAGTGTTTTGGCCAGAAAGGAAATCAACAGCAGAACTTACTGCTGCTGACACCCATGATAAATCCTTCTCTGCAGAATGCATCCCCTCAGAGGGTGAGCAAAGTGGGGTGAAGTTGAGATTGGGAAGAACATTGTTTCTCCTGGGTACCCTCCAAGCAGGCCAACAATGCCTTTTTCTTGGGAGTCCTCCCTGCAGACTCTGTGAACCCATCACTGAAGCCACAGGGTACAAAACTGAGGCACACCACCTTGCAAAAAGGCTTCCCCATCTTTTGCTAGGTAGTTTTGGTTTTAGTCAAGGCTGTGGCACTCACAGTACCCTTGGAGCTCATGCACAGAGGTTTATTGCTTTCTCTAGTGGTACCAACAGTGGCCTGAACTTCTGTGTGTAGTAATTATACAGGAGATACAGAGTGAGTCAGTGAGTGTAAACCAACACTATTCTGAGTCACACAGCATAGGCTGGACAGCACCTGGCTGTGGACATAGCCAAAAGATGTAAAGTGAAGCCATCAGAGTCCTGAACAGAGCAAACACTCCTGAGGTGCACCCTTCCCAGATTGTCAAGATGGAAGATACATCCACACAATGAATATTGAAAAGTAACATCAAAGGGGAAGGAAAAGACTTGATAACAAAGCGGTGTTTGGCTGTGGTCCTGCGTACCCAGACGTCACACAAGACAGACCCCCTGCAGCCTCTCCCCTGGGCTCCCACAGAGCAGGGCCCCCACTGCACCCAGGCAGCACCCACAGCTCCCAAGCACATGGGGCAGGGACCCCAGCACTGCCACGGCAGCAGCCGCTAGGTGGAGGTGAGGGAAGCTTCAAAGGGTTAAGTCCACACAATACTCTCCTGTCTCAGGGGCGGAACACAGTCCGGGAGAGGACTGTCAGCCTTCATTGGCCACAGGTAATGGTACAGGGTAATTTCTTCTGATAATGTCACCGGAAGAGGAAATCCTGCAGACTAAACTCATTAAGGTCTGAGGGGAACATGGTGAGGGGCTCTTTCTGCAGAACGGAGGACCATAGGCTGGGTTTGTCTGAGTGGGGGAGCATCTCTCATAACACACAGACGGAAAGCTCTTAGGGATTTCAAATACCCCTCTTTGCCATATGTCAGCCTTAAAGCCTAGGTTTTCACTTTTGAGTCAAAACTCATCCCTCCTTCCAAAAAGCAGCCCCCCAAGGGAAAACAAAAACAACTAAAGGGAGATGGCAGATTGATGCTCGAGAGCCAGTAATTTACAGGCATTTGAACAACTTCTCTTCATTGGCACTCTTGTGTCAAGCATAACCTTACATTTCTGTAAGTACTTGTTCCAGAGGCCGTTAAGGATTAGAATCAAGACTGATAATGCCTTGAAGCTGAGACTGAAGGGCAGCATCATCTGACAAAAAAAAGCACTGAGACACATCCCTTGCAAGGCACCTGAGGTAAAACAGATTTTAGCACCCAGCTCTCCTCATGTATCCACAGGTCTGGAGTAAGTCCCTTGTGGCACAGGCAGGAGGGGGCACGACATGGGGCTGCTCATGGGATGAGCAGCCAGTGCCCACTGGGAACCCGTCGTATGGCCAGCCCTGCCAGCCCCACAAACACCAGCTGTTCTGACCCCAATAAACCACACATACCAAGTGTCCAACACTTTGGCCCACACCTGCTTTCTGACCTTGAGGGCACTGCACATTGGCAACAGATTGGGGAAAATGTGCAAGTTCCTCCTCTTCACAGCCTATAGCACAGCAGGACCACTTACCTACTCAGCTCGACAGAAAAATGTCCTTGATTTCAGAAGCAAGGCAACCTGATCCCTGACCTTTTATAGAAAAATATTTTGACAGTATAACAGTATAACAGATGAAATTAGCTAAAACTAGGATGACTGGCATTTAATCTGATAATCCTTCCAAAAGCAATTAACTTGATAAAATTTGTTAAGTGTGTGTCCCCACTGTGACAGTGCCTAGCTGGCCTGCAGCTCTGATGTGGGGACAGTGTCCTGGCCACATCTCCTCTCCGGCATCAGCACAGCCATGCCACTCCTTCCTCCACACCACAGCTGGATCCACACCTCCTGAGAGATGTGGAACCTGACACAGGCAAAATTCAGCTAACTGGTTAGAGAACTTTGGCTTCATCTCAAAACAAAAAACAATTATGACTTTACACCAACACCAGTCAGAAAATTTCTGATGGACACATACTTCAGAAAATATCAGCTTGTAAGAAGTGAAACAATCTGGGGAAAAATACGTCACTTTTGAAGAATGTTAGTTTTAAAATATATATGAAGAGAAAGCATTCCCAATAAATCAAAGCTTTATATTTCTACCTTTTTTTTCAGGTTTTGAAACTAATGTTCTCAAAAAAATTATAAAATACAAGACCAACATTTCGATAAAGTGTTTTGATTTTGTTAATCAGAGTGTTCAGTTATTTATTTTTTTTAGAATTTGAGATCACAGGAAATGTAGGAGAAAAAAAAACTGTTCCAGAAGAAAAGTCTGAAATCATAAACATCACTAAAAATTAAAAGTCCCATACCCACACTGCTCCACTTTGAGGCATTTACCCATGTTTACAGAATCACAGAATCGGCTAGGTTGGAAAAGACCTCTGAGATCATCGAGTCCAACCTATGACCTAACACCACCCTGTCAACTAGACCATGGCACTAAGTGCCACATCCAGTCTTTTTTAAAACACCTCCAGGGACGGTGACTTCATCACCTCCCTGGGCAGCCCATTCCTATGCCCAATCACTCCTTCTGTGTAGACCTTCTTCCTAATGGCCAACCTAAACCTTCCCTGGTGCAGCTTAAGACTGTGCCCTTTTGTCCTACTGCTGGTTGCCTGAGAGAAGAGACCAACCCCCACCTGGCTACAACCTCCTTTCAGGGAGTTGTATAGAGTGATGAGGTCTCCCCTGAGCCTCCTCTTCTCCAGGCTAAACAACCCCAGCTCGCTCAGCCTCTCCTCATAGGATTTGTGCTCCAGTCCCTTCACCAGCCTCGTTGTTCTTCTCTGGACCTACTCCAGCACCTCAATATCCTTCCTAAACTGAGGGGCCCAAAACTGGACACAGCACTCAAGGTGTGGCCTCACCAGCACTGAGTACAGGAGAAGAATCGCTTCCCTGGTCCTGTTGGCCACACTGTTCCTGATCCAGGCCAGGATGCCATTGGCCTTCTTGGCCACCTGGGCACACTGCTGGCTCATGTTCAGCTGCTGTCAACCAGTACCCCCAGGTCCCTCTCTGCCTGGCTGCTCTCCAGCCACTCTGTCCCTGGCCTCTACCGCTGCAGGGAGTTGTTGTGGCCAAAGTGCAAGACCTGGCACTTGGCCTTGCTGAACCCCATACCGTTGGACTCAGACCATCTATCCAGCCTGTCCAGGTCCCTCTGCAGAGCCCTCCTACCCTCCAGCAGATCTACACCCCCCATGATCTGTTCCATAACCTTGCTGTGCACCAAGGTCAGGCTGACAAGTCTGTAGTTTCTCAGATCCTCCTTCTGGCTCTTCTTGTGGATGGGCGTCACATTGCCCAAATTCCAGTCATCTGGGACCTCCCCAATGAGCCAGGACTGATGATAAATGATGGAGAGAGGCTTGGTGAGCTCTTCTGCCAGCTTCCTCATCACCCTAGGATGGACCTCATCTGGTCCCATAGACTTGTGAGCATCTAAGTGGCTTAACAGGTCACTCACTGCTTCCTCCTGGCTTACAGGGGAGCTATTCAGCTCCCCATCCCTTTCTACCAGCTCAGCTGTTCTGGGGATGATCTGTCTTATTGTTGAAAACTGAGGCAAAGAAGGTGTTAAGTACCTCAGCCTTTTCCTCACCTAACTATATTCCCCCCCACCCTGCGTCCTCCTTGCCCCTCCTTCTGCTATTAAAGTATTTATAAAAGCACTTTTTATTATCCTTTACTGAAGTGGCCAGATTAAGTTCTAATTGAGCTTTTGCCTTTCTAATTTTCTTTCTACGTGATTTAACAACATGCTTAAACACTTCCTGACTTGCCTGCCCCTTTTTCCAAAGGTGATACACCCTCCTTTTTCTCTGAATTCCTGCAAAAGCTCCCTGCCCAGCCAGGCCAGTCATCTCCCCTGCCAGCTCATCTTTTGGCACACAGGGACAGCCTGGTCCTGTGCCTTCAAGATTTCTTTCTTGAAGTATGTCCATCCTTCCTGGATCCCTTTGTTTTTAAAGGCTGTTTCCCAAGGTACTCTCTGAATCAGCACCCTGAATAGGCTGAAGTACAGGGTAGAGGCTTTGTTGATGCCCTTCCTTGTTTCACTGAGTATTGAAAACTCTATCATTTCATGGTCACTGTACCCCAGATGGCATTGGATCACCACATCTCCCACGAGCCCTTATCTGTTTATAAACAGCAGGTCTAGTGAGGCCCCACCCCTGATAGGCTGCCCACCAGCTGCAATAAGAAGCTCTCCTCCACATACTCCAAGAATATCATAGACTGCCTCTTCTCTGCTGTGTTGAGTTCCCAGCAGATACCTGGCAGGTTAAAGTCTCCTACAAGAACAAGGGCTGGCGAAGCTGCTTAGAGAATAATTCATCCACCTCTTTACCCCAATTGGGTGGTCTAGAACAGAGCCATCCCTCCACCTCTCCTACCTCGCCTGTCTCTTCTGAAGTTTGTAGCCATCCATTGCAGCATCCCAGTTATGCAAGTCATCCCACCACAATCCATGATGGTGACTACGTCATAGCTTTCCTGCTGCACGATGGCTTCTAGCTCCTGTTGTTTGTTATCCATACTGTGTGCATTAGTGTACATGCACTTCAGCCGGGCTGCTGATTTCTGGCTTGCCACCCTTAAGCTCATCTCCGGAGAGCCTGGTTTCATCCCCTTCCCCCTTCAAACCTAGTTTAAAGCCTTCTCAATGAGCCCCTCCAACTCATGGGCTAGAATCCTTTTGCCCTTGCTAAATAGATAAAGTCCATCTGACTCTAGCAGGCCTGGTGTCATAAAAATTGCCCCATGATCAAAAACCCAAAATTCTGCTGATGGCACTAGTCCTTAAGGCATTTATTGATAACATGGGTTTTGTTGTTCCTTTCACCATTCATCCATGCTACTGAAGGACTTAAGCAGAACACCATCTGCTCTCCTATCCCATCAACCAGTCGACCCAGAGCCTTGAAGTCCTTTTTAATCACCCTAGTACCCCTCTTATCAACCTCATCACTGCCAACCTTGACAACCAGCAGTGGGTAATAATCAGTGGGCTGAATTAGTTCAGGGAGTATCCTTGTAATATCCCTTACCTGGGCCCCAGGGAGGTAGCAGACTTCCCTGTGGGAGGGGTCCAGCCCGCATACAGAGGGCTCAGGTCCCCTCAGAAGGGATTCACCTGCTACAACTACCCTTCTTTTCTTTTAATACCTGAGGTTGTGATCCGTCTGATAGACCGAATGCAACTGGGAGGCCCTCTAGACAGATTTTTTTCTCTAGTGTCATCTGCCTGACCCTCTAGATCCAGGGCCTCATACTTATTCTGTAAGAGCACCTGGGAAGGTGATGGGGATCAGGAGGGGATTCTTTTACCTCCCTGAGCAGGGACCTGTTTCCATTCCCCATCTACTAGGTCTCCTCCTTCTGCCTGCAAGAGGGGTGGGCTTCTCTGACTCCTTCCAAGCTTCTCTCAGGGTTGGAAGAGAGTAACTCCACCAGTCTTATTTCTCTTTCGCTCTCCCTAATACTCCTTGGCCTGTCCACTTCTTCCTTAAGCTCTGCCACTAGATAGAGAAGATCATTCATCTGTTCACACCACATGCAGGTGTCTTTTGCACTGTCCTCTGGTATTAACACGAGGCTCAGACACTCTCTGCAGCCAGTGACCTGGACAGTTTCGTGCTTCTTGGGGAGTTCTGTCTGGGTTACCACACTCCTGCCAGCAGCAGCAGCAGCAATGGCTTTTGAGCATTTGTAAACCATTGAGGATCTAGTCAAGTTGGGGGGAAAAAAAAACAACAAAAAAAACCACTACAGCCACACCTAACACATAACCCACCACCAGGAGCTGGGAGGGTGGCTGTGCCCTTGCTGCTTAAACTGCTGTGCCATGCCCTTGTTCGTTGAACTCTGGGTTGCTCATGCTCCCTAGAGCTGTTTAAATCACCCACAAATGGTCCTTGCTCTCGCCTGATTGGCTGCCAAGAGCTGCCCGGTTCGGGCTGTGCTCTTATACTCTTTCACTCAGCATATCTAAAATGTCAGCATAACCATACCTTTGCAGACAAACATATGTATTTCATCTGAGTACATGCATACTTCCACAAGAAACCTGAAATCTGCAGAGAGAAACCCAATCCTGCGGTCATTACTCAGGCTGAAGGCAGCAGGCACTTTGACAGAGTGAGGATCATGGGATTGTTACAGGAACAGGGCTGGAATCTGCTTTTTAAACACAGACCTTCTACACTTGTCATCACTAAATACAAAAGTAGCTTTTGCATCCAAAACTGTAACACATTATATGAACTAAACCATTTGTCTAAGAGGCCTTTCTCAGAAATGAAATTAAGAGGAGTCTGAACTATCTGAAAATGCAATAAATTGAATGACTGTGCCTCCAGTCTGGGAGGGGTGGTTTTACCCAAAATTGGTCTGCTGTGTGCAGAGAAAGTCAAAAAGCCTCGAAGTATCCCAGAGGCCAAGTTCTGCACAGCCAACTAAACCAGTCATGGTTTCTCTGCAGAACAGGACTAGCACACTGAGGGCAGCAGCTATGCAGCCCTGTGCTGCGGTGTCACACCCCCCTTCCTCTCCATGAATGGAGCCGCTCCCCCAGGCCACGGGCTGGCTCTTGCTGCTCTATGCACACAAGTAGCCCCTGGGGGCTGGCACCCTCAGGATATTGTGCTAAACATCCCATCTTCAAATACCCACCTAGGAGGTAAGTGACTGACATAGGAGAAACCTCCCTTAGAAGCACCATGAGCTGCCCATGCATAGATGATGTCCTGTGCTGATGGCAGCATGCCCAGCCCATCCCTGTTAAATAGGCTTATCGTCTTCACCCTGAGCAAGACAAGCCACATGTGGGGCCGGCAGGGACTAGATTATCCTTTTTCAGATGCACATGGCGGATTGTTGAACTCTTGCACGAGGCATACAGACACTATTGCTGGGCCCCGTGGTTTCAGATTGCAGGGCAGAGCTCTGAAGAGACACTGAGAAATGGAGTGCCAAACCTGCTCCTCAATGCACGTGTCTTTATATCATCTATCCCCGTGACTGTTTATTACTGTTGCAAACTGCACGTCTATAACCTTAAAATAACCCCTGCCTCCAGCATGCCATTTGCAGAGGAAGATATTACACCCATAACTGCATCCATTAGTCTTCCAATGCTTCCCTAAAATAACTGGACCTGTTTGGGAAATTAAATGGAAAGCAGCATAGGTATGTAGCCCAGAACATATTTAAACCATCACTTCTGTGCACTGAGTTGGTCTAATTCTGTTTCCTTCTTCATTCCTGACCATGGACTTTCAAGTCCTTTGCATCAGATCCAGAGCCTGTGCTTTTGCCCAGATATTAACTCACATCTAAAACAACAGAAAGAGGGTCATAAACAGACAAATCCTGCACCACTGTGACCCACAGGCTCTCAGCATAGGAGGACAGCGCTTCAGGTGACCCCGGAAAAAGTGAGAGTTCTTCTGTCTGCTGGACCAAGCTAGAAGGAGCCTCCTGGCACACCTTAATGTGCACCTGACTAAAGACTGGCAGAAATCCTGATAAATACACTTTGTGGGAGCAGCTGATCTCAACTGATCTGAAATGAATTATGAACTTTCTGCTGTCAGAAACTGTATAACTATTCTCTGAAAGTGAGGCAGAAGGAATCACTTGCCTCATGCCCTGTGACAAAGTGAGAGATGCTGTGGCCAGTGAAACCGCAAAGATGTACTTGCAGAGCAGGCTGCACTACACTAACAACTCTTGGTATCAAAATGCAGCTGGCACACACAGTGGGCAAAAACAAGTCCATTTGCCAAACCAAACTGGTGAAAACATACTTGGTTCTTAATTTTAATTTATAGTAAAAATACAGTCTCTACAAACCCTAAGAAAAGACAGCAGAGCTAGAAAGAAGGGATGCTCCTGCTGCACTGAGCAGAACTTCTTTAGTGATATGAACTGCAGAGAAAGCAGGATCCAGAATATAGGTAACGTGATTTCTTAAGACTGACCCTGAAAATAAATTCTATTTCTCTTACATACCTATTTTAAAACATATTTTTTCTACTCAAATAAAAGTGTTACTGGATTTCAGGTCTTAATTATATAATTAGTAACAACAACAAATTAAAATGAATTAATCCTGTTCTAATTTATTTTGCTTGCAGTGTTAAATAAGAAGTACACAAAACACAATTAAGTAATTTTAAGTCCTCTCTTTAAATCCTAATCATAAATTGCTAAGTCTAGATAAAACCAAAACAAAACAAAGGTTTTTTTATTTTGTGTGAGCTGAGAAAGGTGTAGAGCGCACGGTCCCCACTGATTCCAAGGTAAATTCTTCCACTGCTTCTTAGGATTTCTGGCTAGGAACTTGCTCAGTAATTTCAGGACTGTGCAAAGATGATTACACAAGATATGCTACTTAGAATAATTAGTGCAAGGAAACTTTAACTACAACCTAAGGATGGGGAAGGTCTGACACTTCCTAAAAAAAGAGAAAGACAGAAATGTTCTGTTGACCTGACACCTCCCTCGTGTTTGGTGTTGACACTTCTGCAAGGCACCTCACCCCCAGGCAGTCTACTTTGTTCATTTTTAAGCACCCACATGGAACCCGGACTTACATCTCTATCTAAGGCATTGCACGTGCCCAGGCAGCAATCAGACACAGGGCCCACAGATCCCATTTGAGGGTCAAAGCACTCACTCAGAAGACACCAGCCAAAGCCAGACGTGAGCACTGCTGTGATCAGAGCAGCGGCTGTGCTGCGGGGCCGGGGCTGGTGCCCAGCACAGCAGCAGTGAGGGGCTCTGGCCATGCACCCACAGCTCTGGCTGTGCAGGGGGGGCCAGGACTGCAGCACACACGGACACACACAGGAGGGACACGCTGAGCTGCCCACAATGTGACAGCGCCGGAGGGCTGAGCTTTGGCACATTTCTTCCCAACACACGCCATATCATGTGAATGTGACAACTAGAGGTCCAAGAGTTATTAATCCTTTTTAGGTCTTCCAAATTAGCCCACCTTCACACACACGCAGACACTGTAACTACCTGCCCACTGATGTATATGTTCCACCTATACCCATTGAGAGTCATGACAAAAGTCCTGGCCTAGAAGTCGTAACCCTGCCACAAAGCAGAAAAGAAACGTAACAGGAAGCTGGTGATTTGTTGGATGGTCTAGACGCTCTCCCACCACCCTAAGTTCATGAACCTCTCATTTTTCTACAAGTGGTGTCCAGACTTCTCTCTCTGCATGGGTGGACGAGCCTCTACCAAAAGGCAAATGTGAACTTGCGCTGCCAGGCTGCTTCTGGAGCTTGACTGGAGCCTGAGGCTCTGGCTTGGACAAGAAGTCCAAGAAAGGGGGTCTGCCACATAGCTGTTGATCTTCAGCCAGCCTGAGCACCAGAGAGAAAGCGTTGCTCTCCTGGAATGCACCAAAGATATTAGCCACAACATTAGCCACAAATTCTCTATATGGCAAACAACAGCATAAATTAAATATTGCAGGGAGAGCTCTTACCTATTCCCAGGGCAGCAGGCAGTGAAGAAGGTACCTTGTCTGTCAGTTTGGCAAGCATATTAGTGAACTATGTCCCCTCAAAAAGTATCATCACAGAACAGACCAGTCACCATCTTACTGCAGGGATGAGTCCTAGCTAGTGCCTTTGCCTGCTGTAGAAGACTCATTTGTGGTTAGACAGGCACTGCACATTTGATAATTTCACGTCTCTGATGCACCAATAAATGTTCTGAGCCTACATTCACTTTCATTTGATATAGGAAGGGGTCCATTTTACCAACACCTTCCTTGGTCTTTAGATGTAACAGCTGTCTGGTCAGACTCCATTCTTCTTGCATATCTCATCTAGTCATACGTATGATAACTGAATAGCACATTTAAAGCTTCTAGCTCTGAACAGAATCCATATGTTCTCCTCTTGTTCCCCTGCAGAGATTTAGCTGTCTGAAATACTTGCTATGGGATTCCCATACTTGCTATGCATATCCCATTTTGCACCAATATTCACACATGAAGCAGCAGCACGGGGTGTGATCAACCATCAGTATGAAAATCCCCCAAAACACCAATATGAACCGCAGATACACCAAGTGGAATGCAGTGAAGATGGGATAAACGTAATTTCAATTTCTGAACTCCCTATGATTTTGTCTCACAAGAAAGTGCAGATTCCCACAGTAGAAACATAACAAAAATTACTGCAGTGTATATAAGCAGTAAATAAGGCAGAGAGGGGCCTTGTCTCCCACTCTGCTTGCAGTCACATAGAAGGCAAAACGAGACAGACTGTGATGACCTCACAGCTGCTGCTGTGGCAGGCACAAGGCAGGCAGGCATTCACAAAGTTGTCTTTCCATTTGCCAAAATCCTGGGCTCTAGCCCAAAGTGGGCTCCACACATTGTGAGCCTTTCAGTGAGCAGGACAGGGAAGTGCAAGGGCTGCATTTTTATGGTGCTCTGGCTCAGCATGCCAAGCATGGGACCACTGCATACTTTGTTTTGTAAACCTGCCTCTCAAAGCCATCAGGGGCTGATTGATGAGGATGTGAATATTTGGATATTTATAACAGAGAGGTAGAATAGCGCCAATATTATAGTCTGTATAACCCTGATGGCAAGTCTGTGCTTCGCTGAATTCTAAGTTTTCTTTCATCCATCAGACCTTCTCTCCCAGAGAGTTAGAGAAATAATTCTTCTCTTGCTCAAGCACCGACATTCAGATAGTACCAAGGAACAGCAAAACATTAAATGATGAAGTGCTTCTTTATGTAAGGCTTTTTCCAGGTAATCAGCCAGAGCTGACTCATCTTTCAGTGTTTGTTTGTACATATTAAAACAAGCAGTTGCCTTTAAAACCTCCAGTGATTCCCTCTATCACTCTCTTCTCCTTCTGCAATCTCAACCTGAAGCAATGAACAGAATATTATCTTCGATCACCAGTAAAAAAATTCATTTTCTGTCAGACTTTTGTTGTGGAGTACAAAAGGTACTGAGAGTTCATACTGAGAGCATGGAGGCACCTGGGCCCCACAAAAGGGATGAGTAGTTTTGTGTAGAGCAGTGAGGTGAACAAGATTGCTCCTATATGTGCAACCAGGAAATTTAATATGCTCCTCAAGTAATCAGCCTCTTCTATTACTCTTTTATTTCTTTTTTTTAACATGGGCCCCGTGAAATATTTCCCTACTGTCCTTCAAAAGCAAAGACATGATAGCTGCTGATGGCAGCAACACTGGATCCAGATGTCCAACAATTATAGCCAAGGTACCACAGAAAAATGATTTTTCCTAAAGCCACCATGTGCATTTTAAATCCTGACCAGTGTGTTTTCCTGTGTGAACAGGTTAGTTAAACTCAGAAAACAGCTCAAAACAAGCAGGTTAACAAAGAGAGTTGTGTTAAACTTAACATGACATTTCTCCCAGAAGCACTGGACTGTATTCAAACACTAAACTCAAAAAAAAAAAATGTCTGGGCAGAAACACATATTGTTCAGGCACTTCATTCTCCTCTAGAGCAACATCACTCTGGCACCAGGTAAAATTCTCTCAGATAGTTTTGTGAGTGTCAGTCAAGAGTTAATGTAACCATATCAGTGTAAAAATTATAAACACCAAGAGGAATAAGATTTCTTGTTTCTGCTTAAAACACTGCACTAAACACCTGCAGCCTCTGCACTTTCCAAAGAAATATATTTTATTTCAGAGCATTACAGTAGCACTTTGTACACGCCAGTCATGAAACTGTAAATCTTGATTTACTTGTAGCCACATGCAAACATTTCAGCAATTGTAACCTGTGGGCAGCAAACCAGGATCTTGTTTCTGGAGGCTCAGTGTGTTTTTCAGACCTGGTATGAATGAATCACCTTTTTTCATGAGCTCCCTTCCCAATTTGCCCACTTACTAAACAAAACATCTCTAGCTAGTTAGTCCCACATGCACTCGGTTTTTAACAGACATATTCATTTTCATATGCACACTGAACACTGTATCAACACGTAAAGTCGTAAATTAGCTGGGATGCCTTTGAAAGTTGAATCTGCCCTTGAACTCACATTGCCAAGAACAGTCAGTCATACTGATATGCCGAAAGAAGGTCCCACCACTGAGGGTGCAGTGAGGTGCTCATTGTAACAAGCTCTGAGCAGTGTCACTGCCGTAAAACAACCAAAGCCGTTCATATCGCTGTGGAACAGCCCAAATTTCCAACAGTGGCCCGTGCTTAGGGAGACAGTAATATTCAAGTGTCAGGGGCAGCAAACCACCTCGATTCTCCATTTTTACCAAGCTAAGCACTACTTGAGGAGAAGTCCCTTGAACTCGTCTGCAACTAGGCTCTGAAAAACTGAAATCCAGCGACTTAGAAATCCCTGGGTAAGTGTAAAGCAAAAGCAAAGCACATTTCAAAGGCTGTGGCTCGCTCAGTGCACGGCGTTTGCATGAGGGGAGAAGACGTAGGACTGCATCCTGCAACCGGCTTAGCAGTGCACGGCCCTGGACGCGAGAAAGAGGCGGGATTTGATCCCGAGGTAGAAAATACTATTTTTCTCTGAAAAGCCTTTGCCGTTCTGTGAGGAGGGGAGCTGTAGTTCCTCACAAGCGGTGACTGCCTGTGCCCCCACGGTGGGCTGTGCCCGGACCTTGGAGCAGGGCTCACACCCGGCAGAGTACCGTGCAGCCCCAGGCAGCCTCCTCCGAGGGGACCCGCAGCCGGTAGCGCTGCCCGGCTGCCACTCGCCTTTGCCCGATCCGGGGCAATCGCCAGTGCGGCCAGGAACAGGCTGCAGCCTCGGCTCTGCCCCCGCGGCTGCCCGCCCGCTCGGCCAGGCCCAGGCGCCCGTCGAGCCGCTCCCGGGGCCACGGAGGGTCCCGAGCCGACCCGGCCCATCCCGCCCGGCACCACCCGCCGGCCACTCTGTCGCCGGCCGCTGTCGCGCCTCAAGCCGCCCCCTCTTCTATGCGTCGTTCCCCGCAACGTCGGTCCTTCCAGCGCTGCAGCCCCAGCAGCGATCTTGGCCCGCGGGTCCGGAGCAGGCTTGTACGAGAGCCGAGGCGGGGGCGGGGCGGGACCGGAGCAGGGCCCTGGGAGCCCCGGGGAGTGGGCAGTGTGTGCCGCTCACGGTGCCGGGAGGAGCGCACGCCCAGCCCCGCGGACACGGTGTCCGCGCCGCCGCCGGGCAGGACCCCCAACCCACCGAGAACGAGCTCCGCGGGGGAGCCGGGAGGATAGAGGGTTCCAATAATGAACCTGCCCGGGTCCCGGCGCAGCACCCCGTCCTGAGGGCCGCGCTGCGTCCTCTGGAGCGAGCTGCAGCCACCGGTGCGCCCGGCCGTCGGTGGCACCGACCCCAACCGGGCCCGGCCCGGGCGGAGCAGGGATCGGAGCAGCTGGATAGCCCACTGGGCTCAGAGATCACTCCCGGGGAAGCCCTCCTGCTGCCGCACCCCCTCCGGTGTTTTGCGAAGCCCGTGCAGGGCGGGAGTTCCTGCAGTGCCCCCAACCCGCTCGCGGGGTCCCTTGTCCACATCGACAGTGGGCGAAGGAGCTGAAAACCTTCCGAGCCTACTGCGACCCCGCGACTCCCCTGCACAGGCGGTCCCGGGTCTCCTGTCAGAGAGTGTTTATTCATCGCATAAACAGAAGCGAAAGGAATCAGGTGGGCAGATCCGATAGCTCGGGGGAACCTTACGGGCCCTCCAGCATGGAGTTACCGTGCTCACCGAAACCAGGACATCCTTACAACGTTGTGACTGTGTATTTATAAACAACTCGCCATGGTTTCCAGCTTGACTTTGCCTTCCATTAAGGCAAATGCTCTTTTACATAATATGATCACTGTTCTAATTTCCTCTGTCCCTAGCACTTTCCCTGAGTGACAGCGTGACATAATTAGCAGACGCCTAAAAAGTCAACTTCTAGATAAAGTGTTCACCGCGATTTCAGGAACGCAGACATGCAACACTTGATTTGAACACACACGGGTTTCATCCAGATAATGTGTTCAGAGTACAGCGACCAAAAGGT
Source organism: Neopelma chrysocephalum (assembly GCF_003984885.1). Taxonomy (NCBI): domain Eukaryota; kingdom Metazoa; phylum Chordata; class Aves; order Passeriformes; family Pipridae; genus Neopelma; species Neopelma chrysocephalum. The sequence continues at coordinate 3,315,999 of NW_020897760.1, forward strand.
GAAATAAGTAGATTTGAATAAATGAAGAAAAAATATTGCAGTTACACACTGGGATGCCAAAATTCCTCCCTGCGCTTCCCCCCGCAGTGCAAAGGCCAGCGCTGTAAAAAGATGCAGGGCTGCATCCCACTGACTCCTTTCTTGCCTTCTGCGCTCCCCGTCCCCTAGGTTTTCCTTCTGAAGGGAAGAAATAATTAAAAACAAACAAACAAACAAAAAAAAAAACACGAACAGAAAATCCCCCCTAACAAACAAAAGACTAAAATAAAAACCAACAAATTGCACCAAGTTCCGGGTGTTGGTACAGGAACCACTGGCTCAGGAATCCAGTTAAGAAATAGAAATTTTGCCCTTAGACTGATCTGGTCGCTCAAGATTAAGCAACACAGAGCTCCACACTGGAAAAGCTGTGAACAAAAGCCGCACGTCTGCAGCTCTGGAAGATCCTGGACCCACAAACTGGAGACAGACAGCCTGGCCCAAGGAAAGTGCATTGCATTGATTTGGAAAACAAGTCATTGGTAAGAGACTAGATTCGTTTGGTTTTCGTTAAACCACCTCAGGACCGAGAATCCAGGGCTAGTCCAAACCCTGCAACTTTTCCCAGTGGCTGGAGCCAGTGGGGATGCAAACTCAAGAGAGAGCAAGCCTGACAGCACTGATTCCGTTTTTTCTTCCCCAGCCCACAGAGGCCCCACAGCCCAAGACAACGGCGATCTACAGATAGAAAATCTCTGGATACTCGCAGGTGTGCAGACCCCTAAGTAGTGTAAGGAGATGACTGAGATAAGACAGGAGGTCTTGCGAGGAAGTGAACCTCGTCCCGTACGAGTGTGGGGCTTCCCTCTCCCAGCCGTCTCTCCCTCCGAGCAGCTGGGGGAAGAGGGGAAGGAGTGTGAGCGGGCGTGGGGCAGCGCTGCTGCGGGGATCGCGCGTCCCCGCTGTCCCCACGGCCCTGCGACGTCCCGAAGCGCCGCGCCAGCCCCGCCGCGTCCCGCGGGCAGCGCGGAGGGACCCGCCGGGCGGGCGCTGGGATGCGCCGCCCGAGCACCGACCGCGCCGTGCCCGGCAGGACCGGCCGGGAGTGGGCGCCCGGCTCACCGCGGCCCTGGTCTCGGTGCCTGTTTATCACAAGCTGACCACAGTGGCAGTATTAATGTCTCACAGGACTTGTTTTAGCGGGAGAACAGACTCCAGAGAGAAGCACCCAGCCACGCGCACTTGCGTTCGGTGCAGTCTCTGATGAAGGAGTCCGTATGCCACCACCCTCTCGTTAAAACAGCCCTAATTCTTCGCGTTCAGTATTTTCGTCGTGCTGTGTGTACCGTCAAACATTTAAAAGATCTCTCCTATGTGTGAGTGGCGAGCGCTCCCACCCACACACATCCTGGCTTTACTCTTGAGAGAGAAAGAAGTATTGGAACCAGACGCAGTCCCCGTCGGAGGGTCCCGCCGGAGTCCCTCGCTCCGCTCTCGGCCTCGGCAAGACCAGACCGGGGCCACCCTGCCCGTCCCTCCGCAGGTTCCTCTTCCCTCCCGAGACTGCGACGACTCCCCGCGGGGTCCTACCCGGCGCCCCAAAAGGGGGCACATCCCTCCGATGTGCATGGAGACGGCAGCGGGAGAGCAGGGCTCGCAGAGTCAGGAATTCCCTAAAGACTGCGTGTCCGCCTGTTTACATCTCTTCAGAAAACGATGCAGGAAATATTCACTAAAATATCGAGGGCGTGTAATTTAAGCAACGAAGTTTAGATTGGTCTTCGGAGAGATAGGTGATATAAGCGCACGGGCGATGCACGGGTGAATCCTGGATAAGTAAGCCCATGCACTTTCCACGTCCACTCCGTACACGTTATCGCGTTTCTTCGCGGAAATAACGCCTCTCCTTAATTAGCTCGGAAAACCACTCGCCTCTTGCGAAGCCCCTCCGGCCATAGCAATAACCCGGCTCTGCTGCCGGACTGTTCTCTGGACGCGTCTTCCTCTTGACTCCTCGCACCTCCCGCGCCCCAGGGCCGCTGACCCAGCCTGCGCAGCCCTTGGGGAGGCCCCAGGTGAGCCCCGACAAGCACCGCACCCCCGCAGCGCGTCCCACTGCCCCGCCTCCGCGGAGACCCTCGCACTGTGCGGGGCTGCCCCGGAGCCTGGGGGCGGGCGAGGAGACGGGGGCGGCCAGTGCAGCGGCACCCGCTCGTCTCCTGGTGGAGCCGGCGCCGGACACGGTACGAAACACGGAGATTTCCCGCACACTGCTTTTCCTCCAGCACCGCAGTATGAATTACTCCTGCTCGTAATCTCACGATCGTCGCGGGGAACAACGCGGAGACTGACTTTGTAGGCTCCTACCGCAGTATTTCCAGAGAGAAAAGGTACACAGGAAGGGAGTTATTTCATAGAACTCTAACCCTCAGCCCTCCGCGGAGCGCACACCAACCTCATGAATTAACTCGTTGACGGCGCAGGAAAACGACCGACAGGCAATAACTTCGACTCTGCTCCCGGCCGTGCCCGTCCCGCCACGCCCGGCTCACCACGGGCTCTCGTCACGGTGGCCCGGCTCCTCCACGATGCATCCCTCGGAGCCCCCCGTCAGGTGCTCATTTTCTGTCGTGCCGTCTGCGACAGACGATAGCGGTGCTGTCGTGCCTCTCTCATTCACGGACAGGGAGATCCGCGCGGAGGGCAGGATAGGAGCCCGGCGGGATCCGCGCTAGAGCGGCTCCGAGCCGAGCGCTCCGCCCCGCCGCGATCCGCGGGGCCGCCCGAGCACTCGGCCGGTGGCCCCCCGACCAGCCCCGCCGCGGACAGGGAGCAGAGCCCGAGCGGGAACCCCGCTGCGTGGGGGCCCCAGAGCGCGCCGCGAGGGGCGGGTACCGGGCGCTCTGCGGGGCCGCAGCCCATCGCCTCCGGAGCGGGTGGTCGGGCCGGGCCTGGGGGCCGCGGGACCTGACCGCGCGGGTCTTCGAGGGACCGGGTCCGAGCTGAGGATTGCGCGAGCAGCCCCGGGCTATCCGGGGAGACGCCCGAAAACCGGCTCCGGGCCAGCATGGGGGCGGGCCGGGGCCGGGCCGGGACTCCCAGGGGCCGGTGGTGTCCATATTCCCCGCCGCCGCTCGGGGCTCCGGCCGCTGAGCCGAGCGTCGGTCGCCGTGCACTAAGCCACGTCGCGGCCAGAACAAACTCCAAGGCCCTGCTTGCCTCGCTGAGGTAGCGGTGTCGGGGACAGTGGGAGCGAATATCTGTGAGATTCTGCCGGGGTTCAATCGGTTAAAAGCGCTGGACAAACGAGTGATTGACGGGACATCCCGGCATTACCGTGACTCGGCACAGCTGCTCGTTCACTTATGGTCCTGCAGGATCGAGCCCAGGGATTTCAAACAACGATCTTCTTTTTTAGAGGGAGAAAAATAGGGGACTTCTCCTTTCACACAGCTCCTCAAAAGGAGAATTCCCTTTTATCAAGCCCATCGTGTTTGTAAACGTACGGGCAATTCTCTCAGTTCGCTTTACCGAGACTCAACAACGCATCCTGCATCCATGGTCAGGCGGGGCTGAAACAAAGAGGTAAGGGGGAAGATGGAAACATAACGATAAGTTTAATTAAAAGCAGCTGGCTGGTTAAATATGTGCCGAGGAGCAGACACTCGGTTATTTACCTCGCTTGTGATGGACAAGCTGCTGCTTTATTCTCCTCTAATGCCCGAGAACTGCATCAGTGTTTGGTGTGAGGGAATACTGCGGACAAGATTTGTGATCGTGGAGAACGGGTGTCGTAACTCACGGCAGCTCACGGAGAAACACGGGCTGGTTCTGCAGGTAGTGGGGGCAGCCAGTCTCCACACCCTCTGTTCGGGGTGCCACCGGGACACTGGTGTTAATCTGCAACACCTGTGGGAGCTCAGAGCCGGAGAAACGCTTCGGCAGCTCAGGTGCTTCTATTTTAGCTTAATAGGAAAGGTTTTATCACGGGATCTCGGAGGCATTAGCAGTGAGGTGGGTGCAGGAGTTGGGAGTGTGAACTACAGCAATTCGCCTGGGCTTTGCGATTTAGGAGTGTGGAAAAATCGTTTCTGTCATATGTCTCGCTTTTCGCCGTATTTATCTTCTTCGCTCATAGGGAAACGTAATTGGAACCTGTGTTTAGACTGGGGCGGCGGGGGGAAGCTGTGGTAAATGATGAAGACGAACGGGGGGATTCTGTGGGGGGGTTTTGTTGCTGTTTTTTGCTGTTGATGATGTTGGGGGGGGTTCCCCCCCCGCACTAAACCCGCGCGGGCTCGCTGGTGGTGATAACGGCCCCGACGCGCTGGAAGGCGGGTTCTGCGCAGGAGGTGAGGCCAGCGGGGCAGGTCCACCCACTTGAAAACAAAACTTTTTTCCTGCAGGCGCTGAGAGCAGAGATCGGCGCGGGGTCCCCGGAGCCGGCTCGCCGCCCACCGGGGGCTGGTATGCGGTAGGGCAGGGCCATGTATTGGAAGAGTGACCCGATGTTCGTCTGCAGGCTGGAGGACAAGGACCTGCCCGCGCTCGGCGGCCCCGCGGAGAAGGTGCGCGGGCGGGGGGGCTGCGCGGTGCGGTTGGTGGGTCTGGCGGCCCCGGGAGCGGCGCTCCCGCCGGGCCCCGCGGACACCGCGGTGACGGGGCCCGCAGGTGCCGGGGGGCCGGGCCGGGCGGTGCGGGGTTCCCGGGCGGGGCCGGGCGTTGACCGCGGTCTCCACGCGCTCCCGCAGGCCAGCCCCGCAGCGGCTGACGAGGACTCCTGCTCTTCCTCTGCCGCACTGTCGCCCTCCTCCTCGCCGCGGTCCATGGCCTCGGGCTCGGGCTGCGCCACCGGCAAGTGCGTGTGCAGCAGCTGCGGCCTGGAGATCGTGGACAAGTATCTGCTCAAGGTAAGGGCGCCCGACCCGGAGCCCCCTGCGGCCGGCGCCTCTCCCCTCCGCCGGGCCCGGCGCTCGGACTGCTGAGGGGAGCCTGCCGGGGCCGCCTTGGCGAACCGGGCCCGGCGGGCTCCGATGGTACAGCTACCCGGGCCGGGCCATCGCTGCGGCTCAGCCCTCCCCTCCCGGGACGCGGGAGCGGCACCGCGGAGCCACAGCGCACTCGTTCGCAGGGTTCGGGCCAGAGAGGGAGCCCGAGCTGCCGTCGGTGTTTCAGGTGACGCTCCCGGTGCTGAGATGTGTTTCTCTGACGCACCGGGAGAAGCGGGGACGGGAACGAGCGGTCCCGACCGCGGTGACTCCCGTGCCCTCTCGGTCAGACGGCGGTGGCGCGATCCGTGTGTCTACTAAAGTAGATCTGGGGGACGTCATGAATCTCAAAGCCAAAAGTGCCTCTTGAGAAATGTGTAAATAAGTTATTCCTGTAAAAGATGGTCAAGTAGTATTTTTAAAGAAAACGAGCTGTGTGTGTGCAAAGCAGCTGTCCTTCCCTAGTAGTCAGGACCGAAAAGTCCATTTAAAAACAAACAAAACCAAGTGAGTTTAAATATAAAGTATTACTGGGGGGGGGGGACGTTAGAGTGTGTGTCTGTGCTATTTGCCTTCTGTATTAGAGCTGTTAAAATTATTTTAGATCGGATTCTTGTCCCCTTTCAAAAGTGAGATTATACGATCGTAGCAGAGTCACTTGATTCCATCAGCCTTAAACAAAATCGTTGTATGTTTGCTAGGTGACAGTCGGTGACACCGCTGGAAGCATCTCGGTGGTGTTATTAGATCATTCACTTAGCTCTTGGTTGGGGACGTTCGAGGAAAATGTGTGCTGGGCTGGTGTTCATTTAAAGCGGGGTCAGTGCAGGAGCTGCCACGCACTCATGGTCCGGGTGATCCGGTCCACCGCGCATCGGCTTGGGCTGGCACAGAATGGGAGGTCGGATGGATAGCAGAGCTGACTTGAACTCTGTTCCAGCCCGGTTCCCCTTACCTTCTGTGACGCTTTGACAGCCTGTTTATCGTTTGCTGATCACCTTTGCCTCCTTTCTGAAAAACTGGGATAACGGGACTTGGAGCAAAAGTCCTCTAAATGATTTAGCCTTGAGTTTAAATTAGCTGTTACTGCTTCCTCTGTAGGCAGATGGGGATCCGTGCTGGTATGCTGCTGTGTCCAGCAGCAGCACGGCTTCCAACTTCAGCCCTGCCAATTAACAAATAGGAACACAGGCAAGTAACATTAAATGAGATAACGGTGGAAGCTGTTGGTGTCCTGCTCTGTGGAAGAGCATTGGTTGGGCTCCAAAGAAGAGGCAGGAACATGGGCTCTCTGAGGCTGGGTTGTCAGCTCAGGCTCCACAGAGCTGCGCAGGCTCCTCTTGCCTGTACTGGGGCTTAGTGTGGGTCTGGGGAGGCCTAGGGAGCCTTGGCATGGCAGAACTGGCTGAGGGGCAGGCTCAGTCTGGCCCAGCGCTCCCCCCTGCTCTGTGGCTCTTCTAAGAGATAGTTGGGAGAGTGGGTTCGGTGACAGCTGCTATCAACAGTTTCATATTATATTGTGGTGTACATTTGTCAGCTTATGGGAAGGTGGCTGCCAACAAGGATAATAGTTGGGAAAGCATTGGGCAACTGCAAACCGCAATGTTACAGCCTGAAGAATGACTGAAATGAGTGATTCCAGCATGAGTGTTGGAGTTGATGCCTCACTTTCTCTGTGGTTTGTTTGGCAGTGCTCTGATGAAGGGCATATTCTGTATTATTTAAAATCTGCTTTGCTATAGGTAATATATGGGCTGTTTGGTATGAGATGAGAAATCGGCTCAGGAGAAAAAAAATTATAAAATCTAAACCTAATCATTGCTTGGTTCACAGGATTTCTCCTATGCAGCATGGGATTATCCAGAGGGTTCTTACTTAATTTGTATGGTCGCTGAGAGTCTTGGGTTGTCAAATTATTTATTTAGGTGATGTGCAATGTCTGCGCAACAAAGAGTTCCCTTTATAGGAAAGGAGAAATTAAGATAATTGTTCTCAATTTATTTGCCCCAAAATTGTATGTGAGTTTTCACAAATGCTGGTTTCTGCTGCATTCCACTAATGTGTCTAGTTTTGCTATGGATATATTAAAGATGTGTTGAATTTGCTATTAAAACAAGTGCTGCTGTTTTGAAACTCGCACTCCATTCATCAGCTTTGTTTTAACAGAAATCTGGTAAATGAAGGTGGTGTTCATGGTGTGTTTCTATTTGATGGATTTTCTCCCCCCTGCCCCCTTCAATATTCACATCTTAAAATTTCAGATCACTTTGCAAAGTTTGGTTTTTCTTAGGCAGGACGTTTTACAGACTGGGAAATAAAAGTATGTAACTTAGCTGCCTTTGCGAGTTCATGTAAGGCCAGAACTTGCTCTGTTACTCTAATGCTATGAGAACAGAACTGGGCACAAAATATCTACGTGGAACTTGAATCTCTTGCTTCCTCTTCTGGTGCTTTTAATTACAAAACCATGAAAGCTTATTCTGAAGATCTGCATCAAATTAGTTAACCCTTAATATGCATGCAGTTCTTTAGGAAAAATGTTTTGCATTCAGGATCATTTTTCTGTGAATCATGGTACATATAACTTTTGACCTTGTCTGGAGAAAAAAAAGGGTTTGTAAATATAAAATATAATATTGGAAGCACAAACATTGAGGGGTATTTTTCTGTTGGGTTTTTGCAGGTAAACGACCTCTGCTGGCACGTACGCTGCCTCTCGTGCAGCGTTTGCAGAACGTCCCTGGGAAGGCACACCAGCTGCTACATCAAAGATAAAGATATCTTCTGCAAACTGGATTATTTCAGGTATATCATTCAGGAACATAATTTATCAGATAACTTGTTACACTTGCTTGTTACTCTTCACTTAAGCCACAACTGAAATGCACTTGAGGCTCTTTCTTTTTTATTTGCTAGGTTTATTTTCAGTGGTTTAAACTCTGACTTTTCTTGTGGAAAGACTTGGGGAGCCTCAAGTCTGTGTGATGTAACGGCCTGCTAAGTCTCCCCTCTGCCCCTCCACTCTTGTGCACAGCTGCTGCATTTATACCATCACTTCTGTATGCACAGGGGAAAAAAGGTCAGAGTCCCTGCCACAGTACGAGTGTATCATATGTGCAGAAACTCATCCTTGGGTAACGTTGGCTGAGAATGCAAGGTAGAGTTGAGATGATCTGTTTGGAGAAGTGCTTCTCTGGTATGGGACTTAGGGCATCACATGGAACTGCAAAATCAAACCAGGATAAATCCTGCGATCTTTAAAAGAGTCTTTCAGCAGTTATACCTTTCTGTGATCAATTTGCTTTAGAATGTGAAGCATTAAGGGCTGATTCTCTAAGGAAGAATATTATTTACTTGGGTTGGCAGTGTAAGTACTCAGGATGCAAGTCCTTGGTATATAAAGTAGCAAAAATTGTTGCTGTTAATTTCGATGTGATTGCTAGTACTTCACCAGTTTGATTGCAAGACCAAACTATTTATGGGATTCTCACCTGTGCCATGAATAGATTACATCCAGCTAGTCAGGTTTGACACTGAAAGAGAGGAGGGGGGCAGACTGAATGCTGTGAACTTCTGGAAACACTAAGTTTTGTGGGACTTGAAAAAAGAATTTGAGTCTGCAAAGATTTTCAAGACAAATTCTTATCTAAATAATCAACATATCTAGGTGGCTAGTTTCCTCTTCAAAGAGAAAAATTCTTCTCCAATAATGTAAATATTTGCAGATATTTGAATTTATTTAGAAATCATAATGTGATGTTAATTGAGGAAATAACTATGAAAATACAGGTCTTCTCCCTTCTGCTGAAGGGGCTGAATGATTAGTGAAGGATGATGTAGCTAAATATAATAATTCAGACTACCCCTAGAGTAGCATAAATACATTTGAATAACTGGGAGAATTTTGAACACAGTCAGCTGTTTCCCTCTCTCGGCAATTTTTAAGAGTAATTATCTTTGTAAAAGGAACGATGAAGAGCTGTGACTTCATGTAGCAGTTGAAATGCTTCAGTTTTGCTTTTTGCCATATGAAAATACTAACCTCTTTATTTCATTAGTGGTCTTGCCTGAAGCAGCCCCCTGTGCTCAGCTGGGGTCTCGGCTGCGCTGCCACACCCCGGTCACCTCTAGCCCTGCCCGAGCCCGGCTTTGCTTGGAGCGGTCACGTCTGACTTCACCCCCGGCTGCCGTTCTCGTTGCAGGCGCTACGGCACCCGTTGCTCCCGCTGCGGGAGGCACATCCACTCCACCGACTGGGTCCGGCGGGCCAAAGGAAACGTGTACCACCTGGCGTGCTTTGCATGCTTCTCCTGCAAAAGGCAGCTTTCAACCGGAGAGGAGTTTGCTTTGGTTGAAGAGAAAGTCCTTTGTAGAGTACATTATGACTGCATGTTGGACAATCTGAAAAGAGAAGTTGAAAATGGTAACACAGTACTTTTGTTAAGAACTATGTTTGTGGTTCAGTTTTAATTAAATTGTTGGGTTTTACTTCATCTTCCTTATTAAGGGGTAATTGCCTGGCTTTAGTAAGACTGGAAGCACAGGTTCTTGAATTAAAATAATGTGCAAATTATTTCATGTTCTAATTGTTTTTGAGTTTGTATAACTTGTTTTCTATCCTAAGGAAAAGAAAGCAGCAGTATATCTTGTTGATAAAATATCACACTAGATTTATTTCTTCTCTCACTTGAAAGGGAGTCGTTTGGGGTATAATCTGTAATGGTGCCAGACCAATTTAACTTTGAATAGAATATGGCTTTTTAAAGCTGAAATTCAGCTGACCAAGTGCTTTTGGTTATTGTTGGAGAACAGTCTGACTTATGAATAACATCACTGTGAATGTGTAGTGGCAGTATTGTTTTCTTTTTAATGTTTCAGGTAATGGGATTAGTGTGGAAGGAGCATTACTAACAGAACAAGATGTTAATCATCCAAAACCAGCAAAAAGAGCTCGGACCAGCTTCACAGCAGACCAACTCCAGGTAGAGGCAATGCTAAAAACTTGTGTAGCTCAGGTTTATGCAGGACGTAGGTGCTGAACCAATAGGAAGTTGGATGCATAGGGGAAGAAACTTAAAAGCTTGAATGCTTTAAACTATTTCATAAACTATCAAGACACAGCATGTTTCTGGAATTGTTTGTTAGCTTCAGCAGTTTAATATGAAATAGTACTCTACTCTGCAAGCTTTTTATTTCCCTGGGGGCAGACAGTAATTCTGCAGAGTGGAAACGAAAAGGTTGTTCTATTTAGATTGCTCAATGAAATCTATTTAATCAGCAATTTACATCACTAAACATAATAAAGACAAAATATTTTTAGAATTACGTAATGTGAAAAGTTGTGCTAAAGATGGGTACTGTATGTGACTTCAAAACATTAATAGGATGGAAGTTGCAATTTTGTTGTAATGACTGCATCTGCTCCTTTCAAGGCTTCTTGTCTTGTTGCTGCCTTGTCAAGAGTTAGCTCTGGACTATCTCAAGAGGAATTATTTTGCCTTCTGGATCACACTTCACTTAAATTAGCTTTCTAGGGAAAAACACCAGGACTAGGGCCAGCTTACAATGAAGGGGGTGATAGTGAGACCAGATTTAGGGATTTCAACCTGCAGTGAGAAGGAAGCTGTGGCTTTCTGCCTAATCCTAGCTATACATCCCTGCTTTCAGTTTATATCAGGTTTTTGAATTTCTGGTGACAATGTGAGTTCTGTTTTGTTGGCCTGTCCTCCTCTTTTTTTGTGGCAAAAACAGTTGAGAAAAAACTAATGCTGAGTAATAACGTGGGGTGTTAAAGCAGTGCTGTATATAACGGGGCGTGGGGCTGTTCAAAGTTTGGTTTTCTGTTTCAGTAGTGACTAGAGACAGAAGGTAGTGGTAACACAAAAGAATCATTTTAGTAATAATCCAACAGATGCACAGGGAAGGCTTGGACATCGAGCTTGAACTTCTGCAAAAGGGAACTTTCTTTTCTGGCAGTATCTGAAAGGGAGATAGGCCCAGCCATCAGGGCAGGAACTGTATTCAGGGCTTCTTCCCAGCTGCTGTCATTTAGGTGGATTGTAACATACTTCAGCAGGTGTTTGAGATCTTAGGGCTCCTTATTTAATGGCACTTTCTATCTGCTTGTTGCACCTCTGTGCCTATCTGTGAGGCTGGTATAAGAGTTTGAACAAGAGAAGCATCATAGGGATAAGTGACTGTCAGAGTGGCAGCATGTTACTACACACCTCACCAAGTACTTGTACACAAGGATGTCCATGCATTTTGGTGTTTGTGTTCTATAGCACGTTCCACTATCTAAAGGGGCTCCAAGAAAACTGGAGAGGCACTTTGGACAAAGGCATGGAATGACAGGACAAGGGGCTTCCCACTGCCAGAGGGCAGAGAGAGATGGGGTATTGGAAAGGAATTCTTCCCTGTGTGAGGGTGGTGAGGCCCTGATACAAGTTGCCCAGAGCAGCTGTGGCTGCCCCATCCCTGGAAGTATCCAAGGCCAGGTTGGATGGGGCTTGGAACAATCAGGTCTAGTGGAAGACATCCCTGCCCATGGCACGGGGCGGAACTGTATAGTCCCTCCCAGCCTAACCCATTCTGTGATTCTGTGAAACAGCAGAGAAGTAAGTAGTTTCTGAATGTGGAGAGCAGAAGTCTGAATCTTCAAAGATGAAGCCAGGCAAAATTTGCAGGGTCAAATCAAGGGTCAAAAATCCAAAAATGAGAAACTAATGTTCTTGAAATTGCTGAAGATATCCTACAGAAATCCATGAAGCCCTACTTCCATAAACCGGGCAAATCCTTAAAGCCTCTGAAAATGTTCAGGATGCAGGCCAAGTTGACATCTACTTACTCAAAAAAGTGTAATTCATATCCTAATGAGAAGTGTTGACTTCAACTTTCTGTAGAAAAATGAGCGGAACCAAATTATTGCAAAGGGAAGATCAGCCAAGGTGGAGTCCCCTCTGTTCCTTGGGTTGGTTAAAGGCAAAGAAAGCACAAAGTGCTTCCCAGCTCCTGCATCCTCCTCAAAGATAAAAAGAAAGTCAAGTTGCTCCATCTAATACAAGGTGCAGATACTGATTAACAAGTTCAGGGCGGTGGATCATGGCTCATCCCCTCCTTATGCTGTGATCTGCTGATGTAGGCTTTTCTTTATTGAGCATATTTGAATCACTTTGCAGTGAATTTTCTCATATAGTTCTTTTAATGTATTCTTACAGAGCACCTCCTCCAAGCAGAATCTGTTTTTCTCATTTCTGGTAAATGTCACAGCTCAGTTAAGCATAGTAAGAGTTTGTATTTTGGCTTTGGGGGATTTTTTTCCCCCTTAACATATTGGGGGCTGTCTGGAGACTAGTGATTACAACAGTTTCCTGAAGACAGACAAGTAGGAGGACCATGGTCTGAGAGGAATCTAATGCTGCTTTCAACACAAATGATCCTGCAATCTCTTATCTTGCCTTTTCAGGTTATGCAAGCACAGTTTGCTCAGGACAACAATCCAGATGCACAAACGCTTCAGAAACTGGCAGAAAGAACAGGCTTGAGCAGGCGTGTTATACAGGTAACAGTGCAAAGTTCCTTGATTAACAAAGTCTGGTACTCATCCATTGGAAATGCTTAATGACAATTTTCTCCATGTAATTATTCTGGCATGGAAAAAGATCTAATCTGGCAATTATAACATCAGACAACATCCTTAATCAGGAATAGGTCTAGAACAGGCATGGTAATTTGGAAAACTCACTGTATTCCTCTTGTGCTTTGTGTGGAGTATTAACAGTCTTCCACAAAGAAACTTCTCAGCTTAAATAGTATAGAAATTGGCACTAAGTTATTCCAAATAGAAGTTTCTGACTGTAATAGTCTGTTCTTAAGACCTACACTCTTTTTGAAAATGTCTTGTGGTATGACACGTTAGGAGTAAGTGAATATCTAGTCATCTGTTCTAAAGAGCAGAGTTAAAATATATACCCATGCCATCCAAAACTGAAACACAGACTTGGAATCTTTGCTTGAAGATGTCTCTCAGCAAACATCATATGGATGCTTTTTTATACATAAATATGATTTTTAATAGATATTATATATATGTTAATATAAATAAAAATAAGTTTGGAGTTCCCTTGGCTCATTCTAGCCTGAAAGATTGACAGAGTGTTTCTATAAAAATGAGATATCTGGCAGGTTGTTGTTGTGCTAATGTTGAATGCAATCTGTCAACATGATGTACCTTTCCCTGCTTTTCAGGTGTGGTTTCAAAATTGCAGAGCACGCCATAAGAAACATGTTAGTCCTAATCATTCATCTACTGCTCCTGTCACCGCAGTTCAGCCCTCCAGGCTGTCTTCACCCATGTTAGAAGAAATGGCATACTCTGCATACGTACCCCAGGATGGGACTATGCTGACTGCTCTGCACAGCTACATGGATGGTAGGTGTAACAGCTTTGCTGTTTTTCTCCTAGTAAAATCATTATCAGCTGCAGCAAGAGTGGTCTACCAAGTACTGATCAAAGAAACCTAATGGATTTTTAATTTTTAGTATTCTCTATAGAATATAGCAATACTGTACTTGCTATTTACACCTTATTGAGAAAGCAGTCACTCTTCACTGTAAGAGCATGGCTGAAGATCTGGGTATGAAAACCACTGCTTGTGCTTTCTCCAGACTATTAAAACTATAATGAGAAATTAAACACTTATTTAAACATCCACACCATGTATTTTAATAATACATAATTTTAATGAAAACTGTTTACCACTTGCTCTCTGGCTCTTACCCCACGGACTGTAGAGATGCCCCAACCAGCAACTTCTCAGAGAGCTTCACCTTCTCTCACAGTAACACACAGTGCGGGGAGGGGGGAGAGTCTGGTGGTCAAAAGTGCTTTAATCATTGTGTGTCTTACGACCCAGCAAGTCACCAGCTTTGGCCCCTCTTTGTGGTTAGGAGGGACTGTGAAGATTTTGGGAGAATCAGTCTGAGCTGCATGTGTGGCCTGAGCTGTTTTCCTCCAAAGGTGGGCTGTGGGTGGAGGAACGAGGGTGCTGGGCTAGGGGAAACAGAGCATGCAACAGGGTTGGGACAGTGAGCTGTCACTCCCCAGTGGGATTTACTAGCTTATAATCTTTTTCTACTCTGATGAAATTGACTGGTAATGTTTGTTTTTGTAGCTCATTCACCTACAGCTCTTGGACTCCAGCCTTTGCTACCCCATTCAATGACACAACTGCCACTAAGTCACACCTAATTCCTTTCTGTCAGGGATATAAGCTATTAAAGATGTAACCTTAAGTCATAGTGTATTGAAAATATCATTGGAAAGACGTTAATGTTAACTTTTTATTTAACACCTAAAGCATTTTCAAGATAACTTTTGCTGCCCAGGTATGTAAGTATATTTAGCCTGCAAGACACTTTTATGGATTCTGCATAAATAACTATTACATTGTTTACAAGCCTTATTAAACACCTTTTTGTATTGTCTGGAAGTAGTCCACTCTAGTTATGTGTGTGTTAATTTATTTGTCATCAAAAGAGCACTTTGCCTAAAAGAAAGGACTGACAATTGTGCAAAATGTTTACAATTCTTTGTGAAATTGTAGTTTATCATTAGTTTGTATCTGTAAGTTATTGCTAAAAGTATTACCTGTATTTGAGTTGTACACAGCCTATATGTTAAAGCTTATTTCTGTGAGTTTACAAAAATAAATTTTGGTTGCAAATATTTTCAAAAAGAACTGAATAAAGTTTCTGCTGTAGCATGCCAAGCAAAAATGTTGCTGTGTTTATGGCTGAACTGTGATCATTTGTCAAGTGTTTAACTTGAATCTTCAATTTTAAGAGAAGGTCTCTGTTATACTGAGGAACATTACACCAAGGTCCTTCAGGAGGGTTCATATCTATTTCAATTGAGAGTAGAAATGCTTTAATGGTCTTGAAACACCCCAAATAGGTGTTACACAAGTGGGTATATGCAAAGCAGTGCTGCTGCTGGGGGTGTACACTTATGGGAGAAAGGAAATGGGAGATGAACGGGACAGATTTTAAACTGTGACTTAAGTTGGCAAGTGGAGAATCTGAAGTCTCATCTGTTTTAACATTTTTAATCTTTCCTACTTTAGCTTCTGTTCAGTGGTTTTATCTTGTGATTTTGTTAAGCAGGATGATAAATAAGATGCAATACTTAAAACAGAGTCTGCTTTTTAAAAGTAAAACCTAGTTCAGCATTTTAACTCGCCTGTATATGAAGAGAGACTGGAATTCAGCCAAATGCACCACAGTCTACTGTGTTTAAAGCTGCTAATGTGCTAAGACTTTGTTGCAGAGCATGTTTTGATTCACTGATTTGATGCACAAAGGCTACCATAAATTCAACTGATTTTGTCTTCACAGACTAGTTTCCTTCTAGGATTTAAGACAGATAGATCCCATTTGCACATTTAAACTTTATTTGCATCAGAAGGAAATCATACTTTTGAAGCTGTGTGTATGTGTCCATATCCCTTTCTCTCCCAACTATGCATTAGTGTCTACTCTGAAATTCCTTGACTGTGCTGGTCAAACCATTTCAATGTGAAAACATAGTGCTTTCTGATGATGACTTTTGAGGGCATAACTTTAATGGCAAGCTCTGAATTATTCAAATTCCTTAAATTAAAATCCTGACACTGTTTCAAGTGCTACTCATGGATGTCTGAGCTAATCTAAGTAGCAAAAGCAATCTCCTTGCACTGGCACAGTGTTTTGTCAAGGCTTATATTATTCTGCCTTTCCTCCCCTCCCTTCTCCCCCCACCCCTCAAAACACTCAAGACGGGCTGTGGTGGAGCTTGACTGACTTTACATTTTATTCTAGCATATGTAACATTTTATTCTAGAGTATGTAACTTCTTAGCGAGAGACTCCAGGTGGAATACTGAATTCAGGATGTTGTTGCTAGTACCTAAGCTAGCTCCATGGATCACCATGCTACAAAACTGCATGCACAGCAGTAGATAAACGGGTTTGTGTTCATTTGTTGTGTCTGATATGCAAGTAGGACAACCTTACTGCTGAAGTTTTACCAGTTAAATGCTAAATAATGCTAATTTAGATGTTAACATAACTTGGTAATTTAAAATGCAACTTAGCTTGCATTGAGTTCCTTTAAGGAATAGTAATTATTCGCTCTAATTTGAAGAACCGAGTAGCTTCAGGTTGCCTGAAACAAAAGTAAGTCTAAGCTTATTTGCGAAACACGTCCTTCTGTTCAGTTTCAAAGTCAGAACAGGATTAAAGTACATGGGAGCAATTTTCCTATTTCCCTATGAAAGTAGGAAGCAGGATAATTTGTCTTTACTGTTGAGTGCTTGTGCAGTTATTTTTAAGAGTGGCTGGGAAAATGAAGAGTTGAAAATAGGAAGCTCTAGCAGAGAATCTGGGTGTTGTGTCTCCCTTTGCCACTGCCAGAGCTGTTTGCAGCTGGTGTTGGGCTGACAGTCTGTGGAAAACTGGGGACAGTTTTAGTCAGCTGTGTTCAACTGAGGCTGCTGCTGTAGCCTGACTTTGAATGCTTGTTTGACAAGTCTGAATGTTTGTCTTTCTCTCCTGGTTGTGCACTGGCATTTGTGACTCTGCTGCTGAGTTCTTCTGACCCTGCAGCCATCCTCTCTGCCTCCTGCTGTGTAAAAGAGTAACTTGGATAATGCTGTGATGGGAAATTCATGGGCTGTCTTTGCAGAAAGGGAATGCTTCAAAAACATCATAATGATATATCTGTGTGTGTGTGTGCGCGTGCACAGGTGGGGGTTTTCTCTGTTTTCATTTGGTTTGTGCTTTAAGGTGTACTTACTTCATATGTTACTTGTTGCTGTGAAGTCCTTAAGTTAAAAGAAAGAATAATGAAGTAAGCATTTCTCTTTTGCTTGAAACAGCTGACCAACTGAAGTGTAAGACATTTGAGCTTCAGTATTTATTCATTACCAGGATTAGCAGCAGAGGTGGAGCAACCAAAGCCAAATGTTTGGCTCCTAGTCCATTGTTTGCCTAACAGTGCTCATCTTTTCTACTCCTGCTAATTTCTTTTTTCCCCCACACAAATAAGCCTACAGCAATTCAACAGTACTTTTGGGAAAACACCTCATAACTTCCTTTTCTGCCTGCAGATTGCACATTCCTCTGTTTACACAGCGCTCCCTGGACTTCTTTCCCACCCCTCTTATGAAGAGCTTTTCCCTGTTGGGCACACCTGTGACAGTGCATCAGCTCTTCTTCAAATACTGCTGTCACATGGGTTGATTTGTTTGTTTGGGGTGGGTTTGTTTGGATTTTTTTAAAACCCTGCCACACCTCAACAGGAACTAGTCCCCTCCCCTATATAAGAATGATATAACACCTACCATCACAAACTGCACCAATATTATTTCCCAAGTTGATCTAATGGGAGAAAGATGTCTCCTGCTCCAAGCCTCCTAAAAACAAAGGTTATTACTGAAATATGGGAAACTTATAACAAGTAACAGTACACCAGTATATAAAAAAGTTACACATTTTCTTATTTTAAAATGAAGCCATTGCATTTCAAAGATAGCTACTCCATTAAAAAAAATCAGTCAAGGAAGCATTTTATTTTTGTTTAATGTAAGCTAACAGGTCATCCAAGAAAAATACCATTTAAATAGGGCACAAACTGTAATATGCTGAATGCAGGAATCATTGGAAGCTGCCTTTTTTACCATTTTCAGAAATAATCAGCAGAAATACTGGCATTCCTAGAATATGGATACAGGCATTTAGCCAAAATATGATTTTAAGACAAAAAAACTGTGTATCTATGTTATGCATAGTTAAATCCATAAAAATGTTACCTTTCAACAGGCACTTTGATCTTTGATGTCTCTGCAGGAATTTTTCCAGGCGTCTAGGTGGTGGGCTGGGATGCTCAGACACAATCCACAGAAATGTTCAAACATGCCAGTGCAGGTTTCTTGTCATGACATCAGTTCAGAAGAGCTGCCACTGCTGCAAGAGAGCCCCTAATATTAAACCCACAAAGAGTTTAACAACTTTTTCAAGCTCCAGGGACTCAGAACCACTACAGCTGGGTGTTATACTAAGATTTGTTAAACTCTTTTGGACCATGGTTAGTGTTCTCACAAAACAACTTGTGAGCTTAAAGATACCAATATGATGACGCTGTTCCAGTACTCTGTATTTCTGTAAGAAATTGGAACTCTGTAAACTAAAAAAAAAAAAAGTAAAAAAACCCCAACTAAAAAACTCTTTCGTTATTTTCATTTGGAGCAAATTAAGCATGGACCCTTCTCCTGGGATGACTTTGCTTCTTTTCCAAACTTAGGTTCTTTAAAGTCCATTACCTGCAGAGCCCAGCCAAATCAACAGAAATGAAAACCTGGGACCTAATGAAATTAAAGTTGATTCAAGACAGGAAACTGAGTTGGTCAGATGTGTTAAAAATGATGGCAACCAGAAACTACGTTACGAAGCTCTGTATAAAACAATCCCTTCCTTTCCTTTTCCAAGGCATCTGTATATGTGTGGCTTTGCAAAGGGGCATGCCAGTTCTTTGCAGAAAATGCACCAAAAGCAATGTTCATCTGCAAAGTCAAACCACAGAGATGTGCACAGGTGGTACTCATCAGCCACTGGCTGAGACAAAAGCAGAAACATTTTCATCCTGTATTTATGACCAGGGTCTCTTTGATTGTAACAGGTCAGTTACGTTATCATTTCTTTCTTCAGCAGAAACGTCAGTCAGATTACACCACTGCTGCTCTAGCCCAGAGTAATTGCAGCAAAACGACAACTTATGGTGCCAGAGCAGAGTGGAGAGGCCTTTCTTCCCCTCTCCCTGTGCAACCAACACCAGTGCCAGCAAGGGCACTTCCCTGAACAATGTGTGCAGAACAGAGGCGTTTCCCAAAATAAACCTATCAACTGCAGATGAGTAGCCATGCTGCATCCCACACAGGTCACAGGTACATAGCCCAGGGCTGCAGGGGAGGCTTATGTCACTGTATGACAGACCCCTTGGCTAGCCAAACAGAACAACCCATACAGAAGCAGGATCCCTAGAAAAGACTGGAGGTCAGACTGCTGGTACATGAAAAAAAAACTCTGGGTAGGTTTCGAATCCTCTGGATGTGGATTAAAGTTCCTATGGCATGCAGCCAAGATTAGATTTAAATGTAATATGAATGGCAAGAAAACCATGTGAGATAAAAAACACATCAGTCTGAAAACAAATTTAAGAGAAGGCAAGAAAGCAATTTTGTTAGCAAGCCTTACATTTTCCGAAGGAGGACAATGTATGTGATGGGCCACTGGCCAGATCGGGTCTCACCTGCCATAGCTCAACTGCGAGTTCAGCACCTGCAGCAGCTCTGCCCGTGATGTTTCGCCAACCCACCTTGTGCAATAAAGGTTTTCTAGACCTCACACAAAGGCAGGAGAAAAATCTGACTTTTAGTGAGTCTTGTAAACTCCAAAAGAGATTTATACCGAGTTCTGTGGTATCATTTTGGCCAATTTACAATACACCCTGTCTTGTATAAGATCTCAATTCAGGTTTAGACGAAAAAACCATGGTTTATTATTACGTGGTTCAAAGACTTTAAATTTAAATTAAAAAACTGTAACAAACAATCCTCGAGCCGTTACAAGTAAACCCCAGAATTCCCCTCCATCCTGTAGCAATGATAGCAGCCCCACCCAGCACCGCCTCTGCTCCGATCCTACACAGCCGCATCCGCCACGCGCCCCGCGGGTACCAAACCGCGCCCCGCCCCGACCCGGTCCGCCCCCCGCGCAGCCGGAGCGCCCCCGCATCCCCCCGCCCCGCTTCGCTGCCGCCACCGCCCGGCAGAGCCCCCGCATCCCCCCCGCACAGCCCCGCGAACAGCCCGGCGCGGTGCAGACGCACTCCGGTTTATATCGAAATTTTTATTAGAACAATCCCCAAGAACTGTAAAACGGCGAAGTAACAACAAAATTAAGCACTTTCGTTATCAAAGATATTTAAACAATACCTATCTATTTCTGCACAGCAGAAGCAACAGGGTTTAGAGCTCGAACCCTCGTGCTCGTGTTAATTTGGTTTTGGCAAGATAATACAACCTTAAGAATCACATTAATGGAACAGTAACCTCCCTTTCATTTCTTAAACCTTGAAGAGCCATTTTTATAGTTTACTCATTATCTGGGACAAATACATGTGGACATATTGTAGCATAGAGTAACAGACAATTTTAATATTAGTAGTACTAGTGTTACTTGTACATGAAGAGTTACCTTTCTAATTGTTTACAGTGCAGTACAAATTACATATTACCTCAAAAATCATTGCCTGTATCAAAAGCTTAAAAATTTTGAACAATTTATAAAACACTTCCATAATAGGAAATTATCAGTCTTGAAATGGAAAATGAACTTTATGCTTATAAACACGCAAATGGATGTATTACAGTAATATGTTTGTTAGCTTTATTCCTTCTGTTTTAAGTAGCAAGAGCCCAGTTCTCCCCACAGTTACACAAGTACAACACACACGATCATTGTAACCAAAAGCAGAATAGGCCCTACTCAGAAGTCCACTATAACAGAAATTAAAGCTATTAAAAAAATCTACTATAAAAAAATGGAACAGTCTTGCATTGTTTTTATTTGATTATTTGTAACACCCAAATTGTCAGGTTTTCTCCCGGACCACACTGTCAACTTTCATGATCTGACAACAGCAACAGGGAAATTGTGAGTGCTGCATCATGCAGTCCAAACACATCTGACATCCTTCCTACAATTCATTTTCTGTCAGTTAATTTGAAACAAAGAGTGTTGGTTTTCCTACCTAGCATTTTGTTTTGTGGTCTACATGGTATGAATAAATTTCAAAATGTAACCCAGGTAAAGTAACAGCCAGTAAGGCACTTTGTCTGCAAGGACGCAGCTGTTCAGGCTGAGCAACTGGTCAAAGGGAGACATTCTGCATTACTCAAAACCAGTCAGTTTATTCTTCATAATCACTTCTCTGACAGTCCATTTGTGGAAGAACACTTACTGACCATCTCAGAATCAGCCTGACATTGCATCTGCCAAAATATTTTTCCCGTTCTACAGCAGAACATGCAATAGTAAAATATTTCATTAAATACCAACATTTAGAAGAAAATTCAGCATCCTTGTAACATCCAAGAATCAGCTGCTGAATACTATTAGGAAACACCCTCCCTCCTGCAGAAGAAATGATCCCATCTTCTTGTTTCTTTGTTTTGTTTCTGTGGTTACTTTTTCTTTTTTTTTTTTTTTTTTTTTTACAAAATTTGAAGGCTTGACATTAAAACTTTGGTATAAAACACGGAAATGAAAGCCATCCAGTAATATGGCCTAGGGACATACAATGAATCACACCCAAACTAAACAAACACGAGTGTGTGGATGTCATGACAGCGGGTGTTTTCTACTATCTCTTGGTTTCTACATTCTGCTTGTTTGTGATGTTGAGAAGGGGTCTTTCTACTCATGTAAAAGGGTCTTTCTGCAGAGCCACCTGCCTTCCCAAAGTTCCTCCCAGGAGAGAAAGCACCTGGCAGGACCCTGCAACTGCTCGTTCTGGGTCCTCCCCTCCCTCCCCTGCAGGCACGGAACCACCACCGGTCAGTCGGGGCTGGCCTGGGCCTCTGCACCAGGGGGACGCTGTGGCAGCAGCCCCAGGGGGCTCAGCAGCAAAGCTCACACCACGTATTTGCCCGTCTTCCACTCTCTAAAGCAAAAAATGAAATTCTGAATTTTACACTAAATCGAGCAACAAAGTAAATGTCCAAATCCATAAATGTCAATACCAGTACCTCCTCCGTGGTGCACATCTGCAACTCTGACCCACAGGGTATAAGTTAGGACCCATTCTAATAAGACAGTCTTAAAATACCTCAGGTGATTCTTTCCCAAGTAAATACTTGCATTAATTTTGACTTATTAATTATTAGCAATTTATCTTTTAAAAGCCGATTTTAATATTAAATAATTATTATTTACTTACTGAATTTATTGATTACAAAACCTACATGGTATTGCTTTGTATTTTCACAGTTCTCATAATTATTAAGAAAATGGCTTTTAAATTTTCTTCTCAGAAATGATGATCACTTACATTCTAAAGACTTTCACAAAATAGTGAGAAGAGCAAATTTATACATATATATTTTTTACTTCATATAAATAATAATACAATTTAAAACTTTCACTTTTAGAAATTCATTTAGTAAATGCATAGGTTTGTTACAAAAGTCTTCTAATCAAATAACTGTATACTATTTCTATTATGTTTTATTCCTAGTAAATTCTATGGTTACATTCATATGATAAAAAAGCAAGGTGTATTCAGAAGCTTTTCCAGTTGAGCTCCCAGTAAGACACTCAAGTCCAGTAGAAATATAGATTACTTAATGCAGTTTCTTTATCACCAAATTAATCACATTAAAAAAAAAAAAGCTTTAGAAGGTGGACTGTAATCAGACCAGTAGCTTCTTCAATCACAGAATGGTGACACATACCCTCAAAAGTTACTGACTTAATTCTCAGAAAAAATTAGAATCATGGCAGGGGTGTGAATTCCATGCCATGCACATAATGAGAAAGGACTGATGATGATGATGAAAAACTTCATCCCTCAAGAGTCTGATTTTTTTCTCAAAGGCAGGGCTCTCAGTCCTTTCTGAAAGTCAGGTTTACTTTGGGGTATCTCACAAGGGGTTACCAAAAACTGAAGGTGCCCATAATCAGTAGTTATGTTTGAAACTGTACACCTTTATTTTACATTATTTGAATCCTAAACTGAACTCCTCACTTTTGCTTCAAGGAAAAGCGCTGCAGCACCCACTGGACCACGGAGAATGCTCTCAAGGACCCTCCCACCTGCACCTCAGGTCACAGGATTTCAAGATCCGTCCAAGCCCATGAGTGCAAGTGCGTGGGTGAAGGTTACTTTCACATCACCACAATCCCAGACCCGCTGCATAAAGGACAGTGTTCCTGCACTTGTAGCAATTACAGCCATCATAAACTGGAGCTGTACGTCAGAGAGCAAAATCCCACTGGGATGGGCATGGCCAGTACATTTTGCCCAGAAACTTGCCTTCAAATCATCTGAAGAAGAATTTGCCTTTCTTTTTGTGACACCAATCGACTCCTAGGGCTAGAAAAGTATTTCCAGGTGCTGAACTCCTGTCATAGAACTGGCAAATGTATGGCACACGTCACTCCTGGAAAGCGGACAGTACTGAAATAACTTAGTACAGTGGAATCCATGAAAACTAGGGGCAGGTCTCAGTATGGTCCTTGATCCCCCAGGAGACTAATAAATTAAAACCTTTTCGGTTCAGCTCCTGGAACTAACAGACTTGAGAAGCGCTTCAGTGCTGGACTTTTTCCATCAGCAGAGCTGTTACTTAACTGCAGTGGGAGGGTCATAAACCACAAAGAATGTTAAATGCATTAATGACTTTGTACTAATGACTGGGCAAATTTAATAATCAAAAAGCAAACTAAATCTTTCAGAGCATCTCTCAGTAGCCAAATAATTAATCCTGTATCATGAGAAGACTTGAGTTCAATGTCCTAATACCTTACCATGTGAGCCACTGGGAGCCTGAAGACGTGCAGAAAGTGCACCCTTGGCCCTCAGCAGCTGCACAGTTGTTCCAATGGCTTGGTAAAGAGCCCTTCTGAGCTGGGCAGAGGCAATGGAACTCCTTGTGCACACACACACGGCAAAGACTTTCTTTCAAGGAAAAAAAGACTTGTATTTGGTTTTCCTTTCAGTGAAGCTCAACTTCCTTGCAACATAGAACACATTCAGAGACTTGTCAGAGATAGGGGGATATTAATATTAACACGTGCATCTCTCTTAGACATCAGCTAAAAATTATACATTCACCATCTTGTACCAGATGAAACCTCATTTGTGTGAACCACAAATCACTTCAAGTGCAGTGGGACCTTCTCTCAGTTACATCATCTTTTAAGCACAACTTACAGAAAACTTCACTTTAAGCAGTATCAACTGAAGTCTTTTCTGACTTCCTTCTTTGAGGACCTGCAGGGTACCATCATGTCTTAAAAGATGCAGTTGTGGATGTGATTAAAATATCACTACGTTTTTCAGTGTAGGGAATCATTAATGCATGTATAATCACAGTTTAAATAGCTGTGAACCAGCTTGTACAAAAAAATACAATCATAGCACCATATTTACAAATTTAGTACCATCTCCAGGTTAACTAGAGTCTTATACTATCTTTTTTATGGCTAATTAGGTTATATGTTAGTGCTTTCAAAAAATTGCCTGAATTTCTTTTACAAATATACACTTATAAAAAGAAACATTATCAAAACTGCTGTCATCTAAGGCAGCAACTTGTATTACAAAAATTATTAAAACATCATTATAGACTTATAAAAGCTTCAAATTTACATTTTCCTTTTCATAGGCACTCTATAAACTAAAACGTGGCCTTGTTTTCACAGCTGTTAGTTTAAGCATTTAAACTAGTTAAATGTTACTGATGTTGCTCTTTTGTATTAAATATAAGCAAAAGGAAAAAAAGAATCACCCATTAACCAGAAGCATCATTTACGGTTTTTACTTTTGCCTATTTTATACACGTTTTGCTTAAAAGTGACACTTTTTGATGTCGAGGTTCAGTGCATGTTATCCCACTGCCTTCTTAGGGCTTAGTTTCTTCTTCCCTAGAATTCGGTGGAGGCTAGCTGACATGAAGTAGGGTTTTGCTGTAGATCCATCATTTCTTTCCAGGTCTTCACCTGAATTTACACAGCAAAAGCAGTCAAAAAAGGAAACAGCAGTACAACCACACACACAGAGATACAAAGAGAACTGAAGTAAGGAGAGAGTAAAAGACCTAACATTAAGAAAAATCTCAATCAACGCAATTAAGCTGTATTATTAATTATGTCCTTGATCAAGGACACTCTAAAATTTCTATTTTCTCAGATCACAAGGGGTTTTACATGAAGCAGAGACACAAACATCTAGACATTTTTACATGAAAGCAATATATCCTTTTTATTCTCCAGATCTTTGGTTTGGCAGTATAGGTGGAAATTTTCAGAAATTCTCATTCCTCCACTGAAGCCTGGCATTTTGGACACCTCTTGCTAGCAAATTTGTCACAAAGAGAGCTATGGATTTAAGCACTTTTTAACACTGGACTCTTTTTCACTTCCTAAGATAAAGTTCATTTGAAAACCTGCTGCCATGAGTGCACAATATTCTATACGACCTATTGTTCATTACTGAATGGAAGCAGAGGAAGCAGAACAGAATATGAATGTAAAAAACCAAGGCAGACTTATTACTTTTTTCCTACAGAAGGTCATGACTAAGATACTGGTCAGGATTCAGCCCAGCTGGTGCCATGCAGCAGTCACAGACCAGTGACCAATTACACGTCAAAGGCAGTCGGGAGGGAGTGTGCAGTGAAGCACAGACATTGCAACTGCAACCCTGCAAAGGCTGGATCTGCAGAGCCAAAACAAAAGCACCAGTTCTGAGAAGTGGCTAAGGAGGTTAGAGAAGGGAAATCCTAATATATCTCTGTGGCAACATATGCCCTGTGTCTTTGGCATAAACTAAAGGAAAATCTTTTAATTTTTGAGTGCACCAACAAATCTGCTAAATTCCATTTCTTTCTAAATAACAAAATAAATAAATAAATAAATAAAATTTCAATACTGATTTGAATACTAATAGTACTAACACAAACACAAATACTACTAAAAAATAAATAAATAACAATTTATGGTTTAATAACAATTAATGGTTTAGCTTATTTCTCAGAGAGTTATTAATGCTATATTTGCCTGTTTGTATTGAACCAAGGTCCATTACTTGAGATAAATAGGACATAGCTCTCAACTTTCAGTTTTCTAATTTTGTTCCTGTGACTCTGGCAACCTAGTTTTTCCAGAATCACTGCTAACCTCAGTTTTCAGGGAAGCACAGCTAAAGTGAGTTTATCTCATCTCAGTAATCTACTGTGCATATATATGAAAGTCAAGCTTATGTCTATTTCAGTATTCCCTTAGTATTATCAAATTTGCCAGTTGCAAGACCAATCACTACCATGTAACTTCTACACTGACCTATCAGAATGAATTTCATTATAGAAAAATCTAGCACAGGGAAGGTATTATATACTAAGGACATCCACTTCTTATAATCATGTCCTAATTTGAGACCAACAGATTTCTTTTGTAATTTTAGTATGCTCTGTCCCTATGACAGTGCCCATGATTGCTTGCCATCGGGGGTCCAAGGGACAAATAGTTTCAAGTGATATTTTACAGAATTCTTAAGGTGATTCAGCATAATACTTTGTTCAGGGTTATTATGCTGAAAACAAAGTACACATACCAAACAATATATCTGTTATTATCAAGAAGTTTAAGTGAATCAATACTGTACAGGGTTCTTCACAAAGCACCCTGAAGCAAACTTACTGAAATTTAAGGAACATCTGAAAGACAAAAGCCAGGTACCACCATGAACCATGAAGCTACCTTACGTTTTTTAAACTAATTAAATTTGAATACTAAAACAGAATGCATCAAGGAGAGTATCTGAAAAAAAGAAGCTGCTAATTTTTCACAGTCTGCCAGTATGCCACCAGAATTCTGTAAGGAAGGGACAAGGTGGTTTTCTACTCCCCCTTCCATGACTTGCAGGTATTACTGAAAGAAAAGGTAGTACTTACAGAAGCAGAGGAAAAGCGTGTCGACACACATTGCATAGACACTGAAGAACCCGTGTGCAACTAGGTAGGAGCCAATGATGACTGTCTAAAATAAAAAAACACCACAATAAACGCCCAAACTTCTTTTGGTGCCAATGTGGCACTATCAACACAAGTCAGAAGCCTAGTCTGCTAAGCAAATTTGGGAGAATTTAATGTCAGCTCTGTATTTCTACCAAAGGTTTCTAGTGCTGTGAACAGTGATCACAGGGTCAAGACACTGCATTCTAACATGCAGTAGCCGCTCATTTTCCAGATGCCAAAACAGAATTATTTCAACCTCCAAAGAGAATATATGCCAAGAATATTCTGGACTCCTTCAAGAAACACTCATCCTGGAAATACATTGCACATCCCTTCCATTAGAAGCCACCCTGCCATCAGTGCCTCACCACCAGCCTTTATTGTCTGGGAAGTCTAAGATGCAGAGTCACTGCACTGCCACTTCTGCCTGAAGGATCCCGAGGACTGCAGCAGAGCAGATCAGTCCTCACCTCAGTGGATACTACGCCACCGAGAGGCTGACCACAGAAGTTGTGATCAGACCATGCCCTGAGCACTCTGAGCACCTCGAACAGCCCCCAGCGTTCAGAAGATTAGACGGTTGCCTTACCAACAATGGTACCCAGTAGTAATTTAATGTTGGCACTTCCTGTGCAAAGATTGGTATTTTCTGTGTGAAGAAAAAGAATGCAAGGACACCTGCAAGAAGCACAGGCAATTAGTGACTTCCATGCTAGCCCTTATTTCCTAACATCTAAAGAATGGACGAGACAGACAACAGATCCAAGGTTGGTTTAAATAAAAGTTTGTAAACAATAAATTCCGCAATACTAATTATCTAACAGAAGAGACATGTAAATGAATTCATTACCATAAAAATATTCATGGGCTCAGAAATATTTTAATGAATTGGTCTGTTTCATCATCCTACTGAATTTAATAGCAAAATTAATAAATTATGTAATTCTACAGTAATGACAAAATATTTTAGATGAGTTCTTGGTACTAGTTTTCAATTTTTTATTAAAATATAATTAATTAGTTATCTTTTAAGGTATACGGAATGCAAAATATGGTTATTTGTAAAATGGTTTTTTAAAACTGCTGTGACAATTTAAAAAAAAACGAAAGGGAATACTGCCAACCTGAATTTCTGAAATTGTTTCATTTAAAAAACAGAAAACCACTTTTCTGTCACAGAAAACCATGAGTAATCTATTTTGATATTTACTGATAATCAAGAAAATCCTATAAGAATGCCAGAAATATTCTATTTCTTTTACTCTAGCTTATAGTTTTAATGGCCTAGAATACAGCAGAGCTTCTGGCCCATCTCCTGCAGACCTGAAACACCTCTTCTAGGCATGTTGTCTGCTACCAAGTGAATCTCATTTGCAATTTTGTGCAGTTCTTAAGAAAGGAGAACTGACTGCGGCTGACTTATTGGGTGTGAATTTGTTTTGATCCAACTATGATGCTGTGGCTGCAGAAGACTTTGTGCCAGCCACACACACAGAAGAGCTGTAAAAGCAATTAAGGAAAAGATGCTGTCAAGGCACATGAGGGGCTTGGGAGGGGGGAGAAGGGGGAAAAAAAAAGGAAAAAAATATTTTAGTTCAATCTTGCAAATTCTAGAAACACAGGAACAGATTTCCAAACAGTCAGACTGATGAGAACCTCCAGCTCTTAATTAAGCATATATGATTACAGCAGCCATGCTTGTAGGTACCACAAACTAGAACACACAACTCAGAAAAAAATCAATTAGCTTACCTACACCACCAGCAACAAGAATTTTCCCCAGGAATAAAAGGAAGTCTGTAACTTTGTCCAGAACTGCAACTCTGTTCAGCAAAAGATAAATGATACATACTCATCACAGAACAGACATTTGTATTCTTTCTCCTTAAATCTATGTATATGGCAAAACATGACCAGAAGCTGTCTTCTGCTGATTTCACAGGCTGACAGCACAACAATACAGATGAGCTGAAATGAGCTTTGTATCATCAAACTCTTCACAGCACTGAGGTCTATGGATATAGTAATATACAGCACTGGCTACCATGAAAAATAAACATTAAGAACTACTAAAGAGTCCGATCACCATTAATATGTCAGAATTCAGATTTCGCAAAATACACAAGATAAAACATCTTCATTTGAAACAATAGAATTATATGCCTGGCTTTTAGATATTGCTTTTACTGATTAAGAGCAAAATCACAGAGGACAGAGAGATGATAATCTGTCAGGAAACGAAGCCACCTTTTCTATTGCATAGGCACTACACGGTGTGGACATCACTGCCCTGATATTAGTGCAGGCTAACACAGTGAAAGCACTCTATTGTCCCATCTCCAATCCTTTCCTGTTCTTCCTGAAGCATCATTTCCATCTTCTCCTTCAGCCTCCCCCTCCATTTCTCTCCTCCTCCCAGTCCTTCACTTTATAATCTAAACCACCTAACTAGTTCTACTGTGTCTCTTGCTTGGTAATTAGACTGTCTGCTGTTGCATCAACATGGCCTGCTCCTAAGTTATTCTCCCATTGTTTTTTGACCTCACAGTAGTAAAGGAAGAGCCAGACACAACGAAGGAAAGTACTGATGAGAACAGGGAGTTTTGCAGCAGACTTGATAGTGGAGAAAAGGGCAGGACAGTTCCTAGCACCAGGAGAGATATGGTTACGGAAAAGATACTCTTTTTGAAAGCGAAGTACTCTCTCTTCTTTACTTCCACTGTCTGACACCCCATAAGTCTTCAGATTCATTCAGAAAGCTTAAGTCTTTCTGCTTTCCTTATCCCAGACAGTAAGTGGACCAAAGCTCAAGAAACACACATGGCAGACAATGAGCATCCCATTCCTGTGTATCCACAGATCTCCTCTCAAGGGCACCACTGATTTCTTGGAGGCATTATGACAATCTACTGGGTACTTATGAATTTAAAGGAGCAATCACAACAAACCTGTGAGATTAAATCAACTTTGCACAAGTTACTGTACAGGCTGGACAGCCTGCTGTTACACACTGAGTAATAGTGAGGGCCACGGCTGAGGACAGAGCAGCTCACAGCAGTATTTGGAGGAGATATATGAGAGGAAAGAAGTGCGTCTTCAGAGTGCAACAGCGGAAACTCCTGACATTTCCAAGGACTGGGAGATGGTCCCTTACCTCACCACATTCCGCATGAGCAAATAGAATGCGTCCCTTGCCGAGGTGCAGAAGTTTTTACCATATATGGCAATCTGCAAAATAATAGTAGCTATTAGGCATTTAAAATAACTAGGATACCTCCTTGTATGCCAGAATCTTCCTGCATGTAATGCATAATTTTCTCTAATATATGGCCTTCAAACTCAGATGAACATAAAGCACTTCCCCCAGTCACCTACTACTTCTCAATGCTTCCCACCAGGTTGGGACAGAGTATTATCCACCTTTCCCCTTCAAATCACCTGGTGATGAGCATGTCACCCCTTGTGATCTTGCAGGCAGTAGACTCAGTATTCAGTTTGCCAAGCAGAGCAAAAAAGGTACTCACTGAGGGATTCTTCTCCCTTTGCTAGTTACCTATATTAGATTTATAGTCAGTGGAAAGCAATAGGCACTTGTAGAGTTGAAGTGAGCTGACTCCTGTAGGTACCTTCTTGGACCATATGCTGCTTTCACTAAAGAAATCAGTGTAAAGTAAAGCAGCTAAAGTTATCCAGGAACAAAACCATTTCTTCCTGGAATAGTGTCCACAAGGGTAAGATACACTTATCTCAGACAGTTTATCAACTGTAAAGACTGTCAAAAACAATACTTCCTCTTCAAGATAGCCTTAATTTGAAACATCAATTGCAGGAACACAGGTTATAATGGACCCACTACAGCCACCTCCTTTGAGACAAGAAGTCTGTGACCATACCATTCAATCACTGAAATCGCTTCAAGTCAGAACATCCTAGGCTTAAATCTGTGTTTATTTATGTGAAAATTTCAAATTTCTCTTATCTGGAAGCTAAGAAGGGTTATTTTAGAGAAATATCACTGCTGCTGCAAGTAGAATTTGTGCTTTTAACTTCCAGGTGGAAATACAGTTATCACATGCCTTCTGACTTCCTTATTCAAACACTGCCTCCAAACAGAAGTGTCATCAACATGCAATATGAAAAAAGGTAATACCCTTGTTGAAATCAGTATCTCAACTGCTGAATCAGAGGGAGAGTTAACCAGTTATGCCATCCCTTCCCACTTGCTTTGGGGGCGGGGGTGATACACAAAGACAGGCATAAAAAGAAGCTGAGATTAGAAGAAAAAAAAATCTTTTTTTTTCATGGTATAACCACATGTATGTCCTGAAAACTCCCATAAATCCCACTATTTATTCAGCAGATTCAAGTACTGCTGACTGTTGACCAACTAGTAGTGGCTAGGGTATTTATGCGTCCCAGATAGGGTAGACCACATGTAGACATGGCACATACCATGATGTAGGCATTTCTGTTTATAAATTTTAAGAATTTTTCCAAACACCAGAAACAGCACTTGAGGCAGCAGAGTAGAAATCTAGTGAAGGAGTTCTGAGTACCTAAAAAAACCAGGAGAGAATACATCATACATAGAACTCATAAATCATCTTCAGAATGTAGAAAGCTATTAAAAAAATTTTTAATTGTGACAAAAGCAGAAACATTGTTTCTTTCCTTCTAGGTATGGACTCTCTTTCTCGACCAAATTTATCTCACTAGCTTTCAATTAGATCAGATTCACATTTTACTTGAACTTTATATTACATTCCAAAGAACATAGACTCAATTTGAGTAAATTAGCACAAATTTACCAGTTTCAAATGAAACTACAATGGATAATGTGGAATTAATCTCTTCTCATTGCTAAAAAACACTTGGAAAAGTAAAGAAGTAATTTAGCAAAGGAGGTCTTACCAACCTACAGCAGATTCATAAACCTCACCTTTCAGTTTGTGATCCAAGTACTCCAGTATTACTCTAATAAGCTGGACAATTGCAAGAATTAAGGCGCCGAATGCCAGCGAACCTGTGTGGTATCTAAAACAAAATATATTTATGTCACACACCTGTGTATAAGTACAATACATGTATGTGCATGTGTATGTATATATAAATAAAATCGTAAGTGGAGGAAGGTCCATTAGTGGAAATTCCATAAACTAATGGACCTTCATTCTGATCTGCCAAATAGGTTGAAGCCATTGGTGCTGCTGGTGTTTTTCAGTGCTGTGTCTGTCTGTCAATCTGTGTATTTATGTGCTATATACAAGTATTTGGTGCGTGCGTTTACTGGGAGCACCTGCTCAGCCTTAGGTTGAACCTAGAGACAGGGAGCTGCAGCAGCCTTGGAGGGGTACAGGATCCTGGGCTACAGGATTCAGCCTTCTCCTAACAAGTACATTTTCCTGACTACTGGTTTTGGATGGACTAGAGTTAGTTTTCTTCAGAGAAGCTTGTGCTATCCTATATTTTCATTTGTGAGCAAGACAGTGCAGATAACACAGCCATGTTTTAGCTCCTGTTGAGCTGCACTTGCTGTTCTGCTCCTCACCCTTCCCTGCCAGCGAGCAGGCTGGGGGTGCTCGAGGAGCTGGGAGGGGACATGGCCAGGATGGCTGACCCCAGCTGTCATCAAGGGTATCTCACACCATACGGTGTCATGCTCAGCAGTAATAGCTGGCAGAAGGAGGAAGAGGGAGATGTTTGGAGTTCCAGAGTTTGTCTTCCCAAGTCACTGCTATGCACGATGAAGCCCTGCTGTCCTGGGGATGGCTGAATGCCTGCCTGCCCATGGGAAATGGGGAATGAATTCCTTGTTTTGCTTTGCTTGTGCACGTGGCCTTCCTTTACCTATTAAACTGTCTTTATCTCAGCCCATGTGTTTTCACACCTTCACCCTTTGGATTCTCTCCCCCATCCCACTGTGGAGGAGTGAGTGAGTGGCTGTGGGGGCTTGGT
Source organism: Neopelma chrysocephalum (assembly GCF_003984885.1). Classification (NCBI taxonomy): domain Eukaryota; kingdom Metazoa; phylum Chordata; class Aves; order Passeriformes; family Pipridae; genus Neopelma; species Neopelma chrysocephalum. The sequence goes on from NW_020897760.1 coordinate 3,348,753, forward strand.
TGCTACAGAGATTAAACCACGATGCTGACTAATCATTTTCATCTGATATTCTAAGACTGGCTTCCATAGATGTACAAACAGCACTTGTTGGATACATGACCAGGCTCACATCCAGCTCCATTCTTACCGTATTGCTCGTCCAAATGAAGAGAAGAGCGGCCACAGTGGAATATCAGCTGGTTTTCGATAGGCCCAGTAATAAGAGGCAAAGGCACCAGCAAGAGTACACTGACCTAGTGCAATTGCAAAATTCACCAGCCAGAGAAAGACAAAGGCATTGGCTAACTGGAAGATGAAGATGTACTTATGGTACAGGCTTTCTCCTCCATAAAAAGCAAAAGTACACTGAGCACCCGGGCACAACTTAGTCACATTGGTTGTGTTAAATGTCTGAATAGAAAGAAAAATAAACAACACAATCATAAGCAATGCATTCTGTGTACACAGCCTCTGAAGTTTAGCGGGTTAATTTAAATGACATAATTCTGCTTGATGTTTCATTAGTTCATTAAACACTGCACTCCAGCACTACGTAACCTGTTTACATATTCAAGGATTCATATCAATGACTTATGAGATGCTTAACTTTAAACTAGGTGTTAGCAAACAGGGTTGTTCACCACATGCCTGAAACCTACATAAATGGAATTTGAATTTCAGAAATATACTTTTAAGATACATAAACACTTCAGTTTTGTTAAGGAAAATCTGCTCACGTTAAAAAAAATATATTTATTTGAAAACTAGAGGCCAAATCTGACATTTAGGTAAATCATCACAGTTGAAACGAAAACAACTGAGCTATGCCATTTCATACAAACTGTGGATGTGTTCACAACTTTCCTTACGTACCTCAGACTATTAAAAGAGGAGCAGTCTTTACATTTAATTACTTCTCGCTATTTCTATTGTTCATTTCATGTATTTGCTTGGTTTGGGCATGAAATAAAACCATACCAATTCTCATTACTTTCTTTTGCAGCATTCAGATATCAGCAGGGTGAGGAATTCTTTGGTATATACAAAATCACAGCAGTATACTGGAATTTAATGCATCAGCTCCTAGCCGTTCCTCTTGTCCCATTGCTGGGCACCCCTGAGCAGAGTCTGCTCCATCCTCTGACTCCTCCCTGCAGACACTGACAGACATGGATGAGGTCCCCTCTCAGCGTCTCCTCTTGAGACTGGACAGCCCCAGCTCCCTCAGCCTTTCCTCATAAGGGAGATGCTCCAGTCCCCTCATAATCTCTGCAGCCTCTGCTGGATCCACTCCAGGAGCTCCATGTCCCCCCTGTCCTGAGGAGCCCAGAACTGGACACAGCACTGCAGATGTGCCTCACAGGGCTGAGCAGAGGGGAAGGATACCCTCCCTGAGCTGCTGCCAATGCTCTTCCTAATGCAATTCAGGATCCCACTGGCCTCCTTAGCCCCCAGGACACACTGCTGGTCAGGGACAGTTTGTCATCCACCACGACCACCAGGTCCTTCTCTGCAGAGCTGCTCTCCAGCCTGTGCTGGTGTGTGGGGTTATTCTTCCCCAGGTGCATAACATTTGATAAATATTTCTAGTTTAATAAACATCCTTAAATTCAAACCCAGTCAAGTAAAAATTTTTGACTGAAGGCAAAATTTAGATTAAACAAGACAAATATTTCTGGAGCTTCCTAAAGGTAATTACTGTGCCAAAGGAAGCTAAACTTCTGCTTCAAATCACAGCTAGTCCTTGAGCAAGTTTGAGGCACAGCTTTCAAGCACTACCACTGCCTTTGGAAGACCACAAAACAGACTCCTCATGAATTCAAGAATACCAATAAACTTTTATTTCTGTGTCTTCCTTTCTCGCCCTGTAAATTAGAACAGTTAATATTTACAGGACAATTTAGCAGAAAAACTAGTTTATGTCTGTAAAATTCTTTGAACAAAGAAGTGTTACCTGAACACTAGGTAATATTTTCAGATTTAACATAAGGAATCATTACTTAAAATATGCACATTTTCTACCAGCAATGCCTTTTAACAGTGATTAGGAAATGCAACTAGTATAGCTCTCACTATAGGTAAATATTTGTTACACTTACCTCTGGGTCACAAGTCAGGTTTGCATACTTGCACAGTGTCTGATTAGCCATGACTTTATACACAGGTTCTCCTGATGTGGCCAGAAAACTGAACGAAATATTTTAAGGAGGAATCACAGAACTGTAGGCTTTGAGCAACTTAGGATTCTGCAGTGAGTAAAGAGCTCTAAAGAACTTGTGTAGGTAACACAAAAACTTCTCTTGCTATGCAGAGATGTATCTGAAGGGTTGATAGACAAGATTGAATACTCTTTTTACTTAGAGAACTAAGGCAAACTCCATCCCAGAGCTGTAATAACCCCATACCAGAATGGGCAGAGGATATAACCTTTAAAGTTGTCTTTATCTCTCCTGCATATCTATCTTTGACAAGGCAGATTATGCAGTAGTTCTTTAACAGTTTGTATTTTGGTGGTAGATACAGAGCATAAGGATGAATTAACATTCTGACCCTCCTTGTGAATGAAAGAACAAGAGGTTTTCAAATAGCAGTTTTCCCCTCTCTTAATTCTTACCAAGTCCTTGCTGTTCGGGAACAAACAGTGGTTGCTGCCAGGCAATTCAGAGAAGACAGTGCACTGTATATTCTCTCACTCCTTTCTCATACTTTTCTGAATAAAACACATACAGAGCCCACTCCACCCCCAGTTAACTAAGAGACCGTTAACACCAGGCCTGTAGAGCACACAGCACTTTAAAGACCATATTCACTCTTTGCTGAGGGCCCTTTTTAGTCCCTGAAGTCAACCTTTAGTAGTACACAATACCTTGTATGATCCCCCCTGCCTTGGCATAAATTTTAGTCCAGTTCTTTTTAATTAGATTAAATGCACTAATTTGTACATCACATGCAATTGTGTGGCAAGGAAGAGTGCATCAGCACGTGACGCGCTAAGTGACCAAACAACCCTCTTAACACTGCTTTGATTAACATGAAATAGCAGCGAATTATCTAGTCTTGCAGACCGGAAGACTTGCTCCAGAGAGATACACAGAAGGATACACAGCTGTCACTGCCCAGTAGGAAATACAAATTGCAATGAGTATGAAGGTGACGATGGGGTAGAACAGTGTAGACATTATATAGCCAATAGCCCTATGAAAGAAACAAAACATATCAATAAGCTACAACAATTCCAGAAACAAGCTTTTTATCAGTCCTCTTCTAGCAATTTTACTTTGAGATCCTTGTTGACAGTCGTAACATAATCTAGCACTGGGATCTCACAACTTTATTCAAATGTCTTCAAATCTTGACTTTGTCACTTCTACCACTCCACTTTTATCAACAGTAGTACTACAGTGAACTTCATCAATTTGCCATGTTCCAGCCTGTCTTCTTTCTCCTTCTTCATGACTGTTTCACATATCCATCTCTTTACAGGCCACTGACAAATTTCCATGACATTTCCTTGCTGACTGCTGCAGACATCACTTTTTATGTCCTTATCCCACTCTGCTCATCCCATGCTCTTCCTTCAGCTCCTATAGACCTGAAATTACCTTGTTCTACTTAGTATCTGATAACTCTGTTCCCAGCTCCTTTCCTGCCTTAAAAGTGCTAGCTATTTTGGAGCAGAGACAGTCAACTTGTTTTTGCAATGCCAGGACACACTTACAGCTTCCTGTGACTACGTGACTTTCCTTGCATGTTCCATGGTACTGCAAGATGGAGCTTGAGAAGACTGTACTCTAGAAATCATTTAACAGAATACAAAATGTATTAAAATCAGACAAACATACCTACTACCTTCCTTCAACAGTGCAATAGCAATCCGGATCCGATTTCTTAGGAAGATCAGCATCAGTATGATTATGACTTCAACACCACAAAGTATTATCACTGTAAGCAAACAAACAAAAAAGTAAGATTTATCAAGAACCAAACCTCTGTAATTTTTTTTCCCTTGTATTTTACACTACTGTTCATGAACTCCACAAAATTCTCTACTTGAGCAGTTCTCTCTCTCCAACTGCATCTCTCAAACTTCAATCCACTTCATGCAGTTCCACTGCAAGGAAGTTCTAGATGCAGAGAGCTACTCAGAACTTGCAGGACCCTGATATTAGCATTTATATTTTTAAAAGAAAAATGGAACATATAAGTCTCAGACAAAGATAAAAATTTAATGTAATTGCAGTATCTAGCTTTAGATACAATTAATCCTTTACAAATTCTGCTTTTCATAAACAAGTATTTTGCATGTTCATATGATAATGCTGCTCATTTGTAGCATTTAGATAACAATAAAAAAAAGGGATGAAGAGACAACTTTTTCATTGAGTGCTATTGTTCTAAAATTTAGATCCACTAAAATCAATATTGTTTCAGCATTAACCTGACATGAGCTCCTTTCACCTCATTTGAGTTAAAATAAAAAAAAGAAGAGACTACAATCGGACAGTTTTGGACAAATTATTTTCACCTTCCAGTTGTGCTGATGAAATAATACACATTTGCTCTGAGGTTAGAGCTCTGAGAGCATCATGCTCCAGAACAATTCCTCTCTTAGTTATAAGCAATATTTGAATCATAACCCTCATCTGGGTAAAGGGTCTGCTTCTGTCTGATTTCTACTTGTGCTGGTCTAAAACCTACTTCTGCAGTAAAAAGTAAGAAAATTCTGTGGACTTCCATCTAAAGAAGACAGTCTTTAATGCCTGAAGCACATCTCCTCTGACTCTGAGACATATCCATTAATTTTTTTGTCCTTTGGATCGCTAGATAACATTTAAACCAGTCCAGCAGGTGTGGGTGGATGCACACAAGCAGTTCTGCGGAGGGAGAGGAAGACAGAAGGGACAGTATCTGTAAATATACTTAAACTTGTATGGAGATTTGCAAAGGAACATGAGACTTGGCTTTAGGTCCCACAGCTCAGACATAGTCTCAGAATATCAGACCCAGATACTCACAGATGATGTTAAATTGCAATCCCAAGTATTATCACTACTCCTGGCAACAGAACTGCAGGTGGCAAGTGACTGCTTGGTGCTCAGAGCCACAGACCTTGTTCAGAACAAAGTTTTTGTTTCACACATTTCAATATCATTTTCCCATGAAGAAATATAAAACCAGGTTTCTTTAAAGTTGGTCTCATTTCAATTCAGCTCTGTTAAGTTAAGGTACTTGTTCCAAACATTGTGAAAAAGGCAAGCCATGTCAGTACATGATAAGTTCTAGACTAGGACTACAAGTACACTTTCTTCAAGGATATTTAACTATTTATTTTGCTGGGTGATGTTGGAAAACCAATTTAATTCCTGAGTACCTCCATTTACTCATCTGAAAGTGACACTGACTTCTAGATAAACTATACACTGGCTGCTAGGAATCAGGCAGGAAAAGAGCTTGAAGAGTCAGAAGAAAAAAACATAATAAAGTCCCAATATTCTCTAGGGATAGCATATTAAAAATCTCTGCCTCAACAATTATATAAGATGCCTCATGAGCTCAATGATCCAACACAAAAATAAATGAAGACACAAAGAAGAGAAAGGAGATTTAAGCAGCATACTACTGCTCTATTAATTTAGCTACCAATAGAGAGAGGCAGTGTTTTAGGTTATGTCATCATCAGTTAAGTGTCTGTGTGCCTTCTAAAAGAACAGTAACAGGAATGCAATACTGGACAGGTATTTGTTCTCTCTTCTGTCTCTCCTTTCTTGGGGAGGAATATGTGTGCTGCAGGCTGCCTTGTTCCAGGAAGATGTTGTTTTAAATACACTGCCCTTGCAGGAGAAGGCAACGGAGCACTTTTGAAAAGAAAGGTGATGAAATTTGCTATGGTTCATTCCACAGTCTTAGATCAGCCTCCAAGAAAATTCAGTGACGTGAACGTAAACTGAGGGGAGACCTCATTAGGGTCGTCAACATCCGGAGGTGAAGCAGAGGGGCAGGTACAGATCTCTTCACTCTGTGAAGACCAGTGACCACTGATGGGTCTTGAGGAAATGGCTGGAGCTGAGTCAGGGGAGGGTTAGGTTGGATATTAGGAAAAGGTTCTTTCCCCAGAGGGTGGTTGGGCTGGACAGGCTCCCCAGGGCAGTGGTCACAGCACCAAGGCTGCCCGAGCTCAAGATGCATTTGGACAATGCTCTTAAACACATGGTGGGATTGTTGGGGCATCTGTGCAGTGCCAGGAGTTGGACTTGATGATCCTGATGGGTCCCTCCCAACTCAGTATATTCTATGACTCTAAGATACAAAGATGTAGTTACTCGTGTGAGTTATTAATCACAATTCTGGAGTCCTCAAAGAGGAAGAAAAAATAAACTGGGAGTGAAAAATACCCCTCCTTATGCAACTTCATCAGGACTAACTTGATTATTGCCCTCTACTTCCCCATGATGAAGACTAAACACACAGGAAGTAGAATGCTAATAACACAAGAATTTTTCACTCGTATCACTATTGTGATTGCATTATCTCCCTTACAAATATACTAGTCTCATTTTAAAAAAGCACATTTTTATACAATACAGAGAAATGGAATTGTTTGCTTCTCTAAGCACCATATGTAGAGGAGGAGATTTAACAGGGCAGAAACTGTAGCAAGACCCTGATTGATTCTCCTGAATATACATTAACAGATACCAAATTTAAAGGGCAC